>NW_022680707.1:0-83753 GCF_009764315.1 Trachypithecus francoisi | reverse complement strand
AGGCCTGGCTTAAATCTGTTTCCCTTGTGTTTATTGAAGTGACTTGAGCTTTATTGAGTCAGGAATGGCAGCACCATTTAACACTTTCATGGGTCATAAAGTTCCTTTCCCAGTGAGGAGGCTTGTGATGTGGAGAAGAAATGGGTATTTCAGTGTGAGACAGCCAGTGAACTGTGTGTCTCCTTCAGTACCTACTCACCGTGTTATTTTTCTTCTCTTTCCCCCCCAGTTGAGGAACAAGCACTGTCCTTCTAGGATGCCATCATTTTACATGGATTTTGGATTAAAATCCACATATTGCAATCCACAATTGCACATAGATTCATATATATGGCCCAATTCCCTAAAATACATTTGTTTGTATATACGGCAAATAACTGAATACTCTCTGCCTGGGGCCATGCTTGACACAGTCAGTGTGGTAATACTGAGTAATGTTTCTGTCATTATGAGATTTGAGTATGTTAAGGAAGACATAAAATTCACATGAAAACAAACAGATAAATCACATCAGGCATGAAATACAAAGGTCAGTAAACACGAATAGGTACCTTCACACATGTAGGGTGTTCAGGGATTCTTTTCTCTGTAGATAACATTTGTTCAGAGATGTAGAGGCCTTAGGTCATTGGACTGTTTGGGGAAGGGCATTCCAACAAGAGTGAACAACACGTGCACAGGCCCTAAATGGGGAATAGGGTTTGTGTGTTTGAGGAGCAGCTGTTAGAGCAGAGCAGAGTTAGTGAGGGGTGATTTATAGGCTAAGATGTCAATATGTTAGGAAGAATCAAGTCCTATATGATTTTTTTGTTTCATTGTTAAGAATTAGGATTGTCTGTGAAATGTAATTAGTTGCCATTAACTGATGATGTAGAACTTTTATTAATTTTTAAAAGATACAAACCTTTTAATTAAAGTTTACACATATGCAAAATCCAGATTAAACCAATAAAATGGATCAGTTATTGACTTTCATGTCCTTTTGGCATATTTCTTTCCTTTTGTTTTTAAAAATACTCCTGAAGACTCATGGGTTGAATTCTTCTTCCTTTTGACTTTGTTATTCTGAAATTAATGTTTTCATTTTCATTGTAGTCTTCAAGTCTAACACTTCAGTTTTTAGTTTTTGTAATTCTGAATTCTGTTCTATCACATCTCAAAGTATTTTATTGTTTTGTAGCATATTTTTAAGTAGTGTGGTATACTTTTTTTCTGTATTGAGGCATTCGTTTGATGTGTATTTGAATTGTCTCTATGTCTGTCATTCACTATTTTCTTTTTTCTTATACTCTCTTGGATGGGGTTTGAACTTGCGTCTCTTTTTTGGACATTTATATCTCAGATTAGTTTTTCTCAACCTTGGGCAAGGTGTTGTAGTTCTGGGTATTATTTCTAAGTTTGTGATTTCAGTGTGCCCTATTATCTTGTTTTGTTGTATTCACATTACCATGGTTGAGAGGTGAATGGAGGTATAGAGCACAGTTCTGTGTAGTGTTGTAATTGAATTGGTATTAATCCAGTTTAAAGTTGTAGCAAATTATGATGTTACTTAATTCCCAGGGAATTCAGTAAGAAAATAACTGAAAAAATATATATTGCGTAAAAAATCAACAAGGGAATTAAAAAGCTATCCTGGAAAATATCTATTTAATAGCAAATTATGCAGTAATAGAAGAACAGAGGAATAAAGGAGATGTAAGACATATAGAAAATAGCAGAATGTCAGCCATACTGTACTATATGATTGCATGTATAGAGGTGGCTAGAGCAGTCAGATTCATAGACAGAAAGTACAATGGTGATTGCAAGTGGCTGGGTGTACAGGAGATGGGGAGACACTATTCAATGGGCACAAGGTTTCTTTAATCAAGATAAATAAGCTCTTGAGACCTGCTGTACCACATTTTCCCAGTAGTCAAAAAATTAAGTGTTGTATACTTAAAAATGTAAGTGGCTAGATACCATCTTAAGTGTCCCTGCTATAATTAAAAAAAACAAACTCACCAGAAAAAATTTTGAATAAGTAGAAATATTAAAAGCTGTTGTTCATCCCAGGGATTACCTCATGTCTCTCAGTTTTCCCCTTGAATTTTCTGTAAATCACAATTTGTCTGAACTTCAAAAACTGTTCCTGTAAAATGTTCCATGAAATAAAAAAATAAAAGGGATTTTTTTCATCCTCAAAAACAATAACAGTGGCAGGGCATGGTGGCTCAGGCCTGTAATCCCAGCACTTTGGAAGGCTGAGCCTGGCAGATCACCTGAGGTCAGGAGTTTGAGACCAGCATGGCGAACATGGTAAAACCCGTCTCTACTAAAAATACAAAAAATTTAGCCAGGCATGGTGGCACATGCCTGTAATCCCAGCTACTTGGGAGGCTGAGGTAGGAGAATCACTTGAACCTGGGAGACGGAAGTTGTAGTGAGCTGAGATCATGCCATTGCACTCCAGCCTGGATAAGAAGAATGGAACTCCATCTCAAAAAAAAAGAAAAAGAAAAAGAAAAAAAAAAACAGTAACAGAGAAGATATACTTGGGATTTTTTTAATAGGTGGAAAGTAAACAACACAAGCCTAAACATTCAGAGGGACAGAGAAGATGAAAGGAAAATTAGAGAATACTTTGTATAGGATAAACAAACAAACATACTAAAATTTATGGCATATAGCTAAAACAGTGCTAAGACAGAATTTATAGCCATAAATGACCACACTGAGAAAGAGTAAAGATCTCAAATCAGTAACCTAACTTTCTAAAACTCAACTTTCTTAAAAACAAGGAAAGAGCAAAGTAAACCTAAAATCACTAGAACTAAGGAAATGATAAACATTAGAATAGAGATAAATGAAATAGAATATAAAAGGAAATATAAAAATTCAACAAGTCAAAATACAGAAAATTGATAAACTTTTAGATATACTAACCAAAATAATAAAAGAAGATCGAAATTAGTAAAATCATGAATGAAAGAGGAACATATCTATTGAACTTACAGAAATAAGAAGAATTATAAGGAAAAGTTAAGAATAACTGAATGCGGACAAATTAGAAAACTTAGACAAATGTTGAACTTCAAACAGAAATACAAACTACCAAATTTTACTTAAGAAGAAATAGAAAATCTGAAAAAGAAAAAAATCTTGGCTAGGTGCAGTGGCTCACGCCTGTAATCCCTGCACTTTGGGAGGCTGAGGCAGGTGGATCACAAGGTCAGGAGTTTGAGACCAGCCTGATCAACATGATGAAACCCTGTGTCTACTAAAAATACAAAAATTAGCCAGGCATGATGGTGCACGCCTGTAGTCCCAGCTAGTCAGGAGACTGAGGAAGAGAATCACTTGAACCTGGAGGTGGAGGTTTCAGTGAGCTGAGATTGCACCACTGCACTCTAGCCTGGGCAACGGAGCAATTCTCCATCCTGCAACACATCCCCCAATGAAAACAATAAAGAAATAAAGAAAAAAAACTCTTCCTTTCTCTCTCTCTCTCTCTGTCTCCCCACACTTACTCACCTCTCCTCTCTTTACTCATAAAGAGATAAAATCAATAACCCAAAAACTTCCTATAAAAATAGGTGGATGCCAGGTGCAGTAGCTCTTGCCTGTAATCTCAGTGCTTTGGGAGACCAAGGCAGGAGGACTGCCTGAGATCAGGAGTTCAAGACCAGCTTGGGCAACATAGCAAGACCCTTCTCTACAAAAAATTTTTAGAAAATTTGCCAGGCATTGTATTGTGCAGTGAACTATGATCACACCACTGCCCTCTAGCCTGGGTGACAGCGAGAACCTGTTTCAAACAAAACAAAACAAAAAGGTTGGGCTTAGGTGGTTTTCATGGTTGAGTCTACCAAACATTTGTCTAAGAATTGACACCAGTGTTTCACAAAGTTTTCCAAAAGTAACCGATGAGGGAACATTTCTGAAGGTACTCTTGAAGAGCAGTATTTCAATGATAGCAAAATGAGACAAACTCAAAAACATATAAACGAATGTTTCTTGTGCACATAGGTGTGGAAACAACTAGCAAACCAAATGCAGCAACATATAAAAGGGAGATACATTGTAACCAAGTGGGACTTATCTCAAGAGTGCAAGGTTAGCTCAATAAAGGAAAATCAATTAAGGGAGCATATTCTGTTCCTATAATTACGGACGACTACTTCATGATCATTCTAATAGATGCAGAAAAGACATTTCCTGAAAATGCAACAGGATGAAAACAATAAAATAGGATAGAAAGCGGTTTTCTTAACCTGCTACAAACCTTAAGCCCATGTACAAAAGCCCAGAGCTAACATAGTTAATGGAAAAGGCTTAAAGCTTTTCTCCAAAGATGAGAAACAAGATGTCCACTCTTTACATCTCTATTTAGCTTTGTAGTGGAGGTTGTTCCCAGGCAATTAAGCAAGAAAATGAAATAAAAGGCATGAAGATGGGAAAGGAAGAACAAACAGTACCTCTGTTAGGCAATGATAGGATCTTGACTATAGAAAATACCTGGGCCAAGCATACTGGCTCATGCTTTTAATCTTAGTAATTTGGGAAGATGAGGTAGGATGACTTGAGCCTAGGATTCAAGACCAGCCTGGGCAACATAATGAGGCCCGCTCTCTACCAAAAAGAAAAAAAAGTAGCTGGGAGTGGCATGAGTCTGTGGTCCCAGCTACTAATGATAGGTGAGAGGATGACTTGAGCCTGTGTAGTCAGGGCTGCAGTGAGCTGTGATTGCGCCACTGTGCTCCAGCCTGGGCAACGGTTTGAGACACTATCTTAGAAAAGAAAAAAAGGCTGGGCATTGTGGTTCATGCCTGTAATCCCAGCACTTTGAGAGGCCGAGGTAGGTGGGTCACTTGAGACCAGGAGTTGGAGACCAGCCTGAGGAACATGGTGAAACATTGTCTCCACCCAAAATACAAAACTTAGCTGGGTGTAGTGGCATGCACCTGTGGTCCCAGCTACCCAAGAGGCTGAGCACTTGAACCCGGAGGTGGAAGTTGGAGTGAGCTGAGATTGCACCACTGCCAAGGACACACACACACACACACACACACACAGTATTAGGGCTAATAAATTTGTTTACCAATATAGAAGAATTAATGATTGTAAAAAAATTGTATTTATGTATGTATGCAATTATTCCAAAATCAAAGTTAAGAAATCTTTTAGAAAAGCAGATTCTCTGCCTCCTCTTCAGACTTACTAACTGAGAGACTCTAGGGGCAGGGTGCAGCAGTTTGTGTTTGACAAGAACTCTAGGTGATTCTTATGGCACGTTAAAGCTCATCAGTGACTGCCTGTGCCAATACCACATTATCTAGCTAAAGGCTAACTCCTAAGTTCTAAACCCAAGTTGTGTATGTCCTCTACAACTCTGTTCTTTTTATGTTTTGAGAGAGGGTCTCACTGTTTCACAGGCTGGAGTACAGCGGCATGATCACAGCTCACTGCAGCCTTGACCTGCTGAGCTTTAGTGATCCTTCCACCTCACCCATCTGAGTAGCTGGGACTACCGGCATGCACCACCCTACCCTACTAGTTTTAAAATTTTTTTGTAGAGGTGGTTCTCATTATTTTGTTCAGGCTGGTCTTGAACTGCTGAGCTCAGGTGATCCTCCCGCCTTGGCCTCTCAGTTCGACTCTTCTTATCTAGAAGGCTTTGGATATTCTTAAGTTTATATTTCAAAGCCTGCTCTTACTATGCTTGGACAGATTTGGAAATAATTGAAATGTAACAATGTTCAATCTTCAGATTCATAAATATGTTTTATCTTTTTTTTTTTTTTTTTTTGAGACAGGGTCTGGTTCTATCACCCAGGCTGGAGTACAGCGGTGAGAGCTTGTCTCACTGCAACTTCTGCCTCCCAGGCTCAAACCATCCTCCCACCTCAGCCTCCTGAATATCTGGGAGTACAGGCGCTTGCCACTACACCTGGCTAATTTTTTGTATCTTTAGTAGATAGGGGATTTGGCCATGTTGCCCAGGCTAGTCTTGAACTCCTGGGTTCAAGCCTCCATCCTCAGTCTCCCAGAGTGTTTGGATTATGGGTGTGAAACACTGTGCCCTGACTGTTTTATCTGTCTTCATATTTATGTAGGTCGTCTTTCAGTTATGTGCCTCAGTTGGCCATATACTGGTCTTGCACATCTGTTGTAAGATTTATTCCTAAATATTTTATGTTTTGAGGCTATTATATATGGAATTGTTTTGTTTAAACTTTAAAATGTTTGTTGCTGACATAGAAAAACAGAATTTGTGTGTTGTGTGTGTGTGTGTGTGTGCTTGTTTGTTTTTTGAGACAGAGTGTTACTCTTGTTGCCCAAGCTGGAGTGCAATGACTCGATCTCGGCTCACTGCAACCTCTGCCTCCCAAGTTCAAGTGATTCTTTTGCCTCAGCCTCCCGAGTAGCTGGAATTACAGGCATACACACCGCCAAGCCCAGCTAATGTTATATTTTTAGTAGAGATGGAGTTTCTCCATGTTGGTAAGGCTAGTCTTAGACTCCCGACCTCAGGTGATCTGCCCACGTTGGCCTCCCAAAGTGTTGGGATTACAGGCATGAGCCACCGTGCCTGACCAATTGTTTCTTATGTCTTAGCCTTCATCTTGTGACCTTGGTGGATTCACTCATTAGTTCTTGTGGCTGTATTGTATATGGCTTAGAATTACTGTATAAATAAGCCAGCCATGGTGGCTCACTCCTATAATCCCAGCACTTTTAGAGGCTGAGGAGGGAGAATCACTTGAGACCAGGAGTTCAAAACAAGCCTAGGCAACATAGTGAGACCCTGTCTCTACAAGAAATAAAATTAGCCAGGCATGGTGGCACACACCTGTAGTCCCAGCTACTTGGGAGGCTGAGGTGGGAGGATTGCTTGAGCCCAGGAGTTTGAGGCTATCTTTTTTAAAGCAAGAACCTGTCTGTAAAAAAAAAAAATACTCTGAAAGAAGCAAGTAGAACCTTAGAAACATTGCAAATAGAGACACTTTCAATGCTTCTTTTCTAATCATTTTGTCAGTAGAACACTGAATAGACATAGGAAAAGTTAGTTTATTCCTGATTAATAATTCAATATAATACTTTAGGTTTTTTAAAAAAACTTACCTTTATTCCTCCACAAATGACTTTCCCTTCTCTTCCCTTCTTTACAAAGATTTGTAATTTCTTTTTTTTTGAGACTGAGTCTTGCTCTTGTCACCCACGCTGGAGTGCAATGGTGCTATCTCAGCTCACTGCAAACACTGCCTCCTGGTTCAAGCAATTCTCCTGCCTCAGCCTCCTGAATAGCTAGGATTACAAGTGTGTGCCACCACTCCTGGCTAATTTTTTGTTTTTAGTAGAGATAGGGTTTCACTATGTTGGCCAGGCTAGTCACGAACTCCTGACCTCAGCCCCCCAAAGTGCTGACATTACAGGCATGAGCCATCATACCCGGCCATGATTTGGTATTTCTGACTTATGTCATTTTCCTTCCCTCTGAACACCTTCTTCTAACATTTCTTGAAATGTAGGTCTATTGGTGGTAAATTCAGTCAGTTTTTGTCTCTGAAAGTCTTTGTTTTTCCCTTACTTTTGAAGGATAATTTCACTGGATACAAAATTCTAGCTGTGTGGGGTTTTTGTTTTGTTTTTTGTTTTAACAACTTAAACATTTTACTCTTTGTTTGCATGATTGCTGAAGAGAAATATTATACATTGTCATTATTCTCCTTGTTCCTTTTTAGGTGAGGTGGTTTCCCCCTCTGGCTTCTTTCAAGAATCTCTCTTTGTCTTTTGTTTTCTGCAGTTTGAATATAATATGCCTAGGGGTAGGTTTTTTCCATACTTAATCTTCATTAGTGTTTTCTGAGCTTCTGGGACTTGTGGTTTGGGTCTGACATTTATTTAGAAAATTTTTAAGTGATTAATTTTCAAATAGTTCTGTTGGTCATTTCTGTCTTCCTCTTCTGGTATTCTCTTTACATACATATTACACCTTGTAATCGTCCCAGAGTTCTTGGATATTTGGTTTCACTTTTTTCCCCTCTCTTTTCAAGTTGTGAAGTTTCTGTTGACTCAGCTTCAGGGTTACTGATTCTTTCCTTGATTTTCCTAGTCTACCGGTGAGACCACTAAGGCATTCTTTATGTCTAATACAGTAGCTTTGATTTCTAGCATTTCTTTTTGATTCTTTCTTAGAATTTCCATATCTATGCTCATATCACCCATCTGGTGTTGCCAATTTTGTGGCAAGTTGTCCACTTTTTACATTAAACCCTTAGCACAGTCATCACAGTTATTTTAAATTCACAGCTTGATAATTCCAAAACCTCTGCCTTATCTGGGTCTGGTTTCAATGCTTGCTTTGTTTTTTTGGAAGATGTTTTGTTTTATTTTCAGCATGCCTTGTAATTTTTGTTAGAAAAAGCTGGACATGATGTATCCCATAATAGGAACTGAGGTGAATACACCTTCAGTGTAAAGTTTGAGGTTCATCTGCCTAGGAGTTAGGCCGTGTTCATTGTGTGCTGTCGGTGTTGCAGCTTCAATTCTTCTAGTCTTTATTCATGTCTTCTCTTTTGTGTTGGGGTTTCCTTAACAGTTCTTTCTTAAATGGAGACTGTCTTTCAGCTCTCTCAGTTGGAATCCAATTTTTATACTGTAGCTCTGTCGAGATAGAGGTAAGGTATTGCAGAGGGGAAGTTCTCTGTAATCTTATGATTAACACCCTTCTCCCGACCCTACCATGCACCAGAGGGCTTAGGTTGTGACCTTCACAGGAATTTCCTAATTTCTTGGCCTTTTTTTTTTTTCTCTCCCATACTCTTTTTTTTTTCCTGAGACAGAGTCTCACTCTGTTGCCCAGACTGGAGTGCAGTGGCACGATCTCGACTTACTGCAACCTCCTTTTTCCAGGTTCAAGCGATTCTCCTGCCTCAGCCTCCCAAGTAGCTGGGACTACAGGTGCGTGCCACCACACCTGGCTGATTTTTGTATTTTTAGTAGAGATGGGGATTCTCCATCTTGGCCAGGCTGGCCATGACACTCAGCTAATTTTTGTATTTTCATTAGACATGGAGTTTCACCCATGTTGGCCAGGCTGGTCTCAAACTCCAGGCCTCAAGTGGAGGCCTGCCTTGACTTTCCAAAGTGTTGGGTACAGGCATGAGCCATGGCACCCAGCCAGTTTTATGCAGTTTTAATGAAACAACTCCCCCAATTCAAATAAGATACCAATTGTATTTGTATCCTACCCTACTAGTCACTCAAGTGAATATCATCATCCAATAATGAAATACCTGTAAAACAACCAAAAGCTGGAGGGCGGGGGGTTAAAGGGAGGAGATATATGATTTTTACTATTTGCTTTTTTTTTTTTTTTGAGATGGTTACGCTCTGTCACCCAGGCTGCAGTGCAGTGGTGCATTCATGACACTGCAGCTTTGATCTCCCCGGGCTTAGATGATCCTCCCTCCCCAGATTCCAAAGTGGATGGGATTACACACGCACATCACCATGCCCGGCTAATTTTTGTATTTCTTTGTAGAGACTGGGTTCCGCCATGTTGCCTGGGCTGGTTTCAAACTCCTGGGCTGAAGCGATCCACCCGCCCCAGCCTTGTGAAGCACTGGGGTTACAGGCATGAGCCACCAGGCCTGGCCTGTTTATTGTTTAATACTTGAACATTCAACACTTTCAGTTGACAGCAGCAGTCCCAGCCTCTGCATAATTAAGCCAAAAAGGTAGGTAGCTCACAGAATGATTGGGAGGGACAGAAATCCAGGCTCACAGTTAGGCTTCTAGGAACTATGCCCAAAATTATGCCATGGGACAGGTATAGTAAGTCACCTGCCTCTCCTGCTGGCACAAGAACTATGGGAATTGCCACTGTTGACACACGAATGTGCTGTCTGCACCTGATACATGTACATGAGCAACTACTCTTGCCTGTGAAAGCTGGAACCTCCACCTCCACCCTTGCCCACAAAACGAATTCCATTTGAAACGTTAAGTTGATCAATTTTGAAATATCTTGATATGAGTTTCATTGGTGAAACTTAGATACAAGACTTAGTCACATGCCCGACTTCAAAAGAGCCCAAGGAACTGAAGAAATTTCCTAGATCTGGCAAAAATGTTCAAAATGGACAGGGAGTATGGCTCATGCCTGTGATGCCAACATTTTGAGAGGATGAGGTGGGAGGATCGCTTGAGCCCAGGACTCTGAGGCTGCAGTGAGCTGTGACAGCACTGCTGCACTCAATCCTGGACAACAGAGTGAGCCCCTGTTTCAAAAAAATTTGAAAGGTACTGAGTGGCCAGAAAAATGAACAAATGCCTCCTATCTTCTGTCTTTTGACATCTCATCCATAACATACACCTTTCTTCCACAATCAAATTTAACATCTTTGCCTACAACAAAATGTTGCTGCCCCATATACTGTCACCACCACACTAACATAAATGCAAAGATCATCCAACTGTTATAACTTTCTGTTACCATTTTCTTTTCTTTTTTTCTTTTTGAGATGGAGTCTTGCTGTGGCGCTCAGGCTGGAGTGCAGTGGCATGATCAGACTCATTGCAACCTCCGCCTCCCGGGTCCAGGCAGTTCTCCTGCCTCAGCCTCCTGAGTAGCTAGGATTACAGGTGCATGCCACCACTCCTGGCTAATTATTTGTATTTTTAGTAGAGATAGGGTTTCACCGTGTTGGTCAGGTTGCCCTCCATCTCCTGACCTCGTGATCCGCCCACCTCGGCCTCCCAAAGTGCTGGGATTACAGGCATGAGCAAGCACACCCAGGAAACTGTGGCCATTTTCAAAGCCATGATTTATGGGAATAGCAGTTCTTTCTCTTTGTGTAAGTAAACAGAGGCCACCAAAATAAGAACCAAGAGAGGTGTATGCATACAGAACCTGCTACATAGTAAGGGTTCTGTTTAAGCTCCATTTGTTTAAGTTGTCTATAGATTCTGGATATTAGGCCTTTGTTGGATACATCATTTGTATCTTCTCCCATTCTGTAGGTTGTCTGTTTGCTCTGTTGATAGTTTGTCTTGCTGTGTTTTAACTTTTATTTTACTATTTATTTATTTATTTATTTAGAGACGGAGTCTCACTCTGTCACCCAGACTGGAGTGCAGTGGTGTGATCTGGGCTCACTGCAACCTCTGCCTCTTGGGTTCAAGCGATTCTTCTCCCTCAGCCTCCTGAGTAGCTGGGATTACAGGTGTGTGCCACCATGCCCAGCTAAGTTTTGTATTTTTATTAGAGATGGAGTTTCACCATGTTGGTCAAGCCGGTCTTGAATTCCTGACCTTGTGATCCACCCAACTCAGCCTCCCAGCTTTTAGTTTAATTAGGCACCACTTGTCTTTTTTTGTTTTTGCTGCAATTGGTTTTTTGGAAACTTATCCAAAAATTCCTTACCAAGGCTGATGTTGAGAAGAGTATTTCCTAGGTTGTCTTCCAGGATTTTTATAGTTTGGGGTCTTATATTTAAATCTTTAATCCATGTTGAGTTAATTTTTGTATATGGTGAAAGGTAGGGGGCCCAGACTCAATCTTCTGCATATGGCTAGCCAGTTATCCCAGAATCATTTATTGAATAGGGAGTCCTTTCCCCATTGCTCATTTTTGTTGACTTTGTTGATGACGAGATGGTCGTAGGTGTGTGACTTTATTTCTGTGTTCTCTAACCTGTTCCATTGGTCTGTGTGTCTGTTTTTGTAACACTACTATGCTATTTTGGTTACTGTAGCCTAGTAGTATAGTTTGAAGTTGCATATATGATGTCCATCAGCAGTGGACTGGATAAAGAAAATGTGGTACATATATACCATGGAATATTACATAGCCATAGAAAAAAAAAAAAAAAAACATGTCCTTTTCAGCACCATGGATGCAGCTGGAGGCCATTATCCTAAATGAATTAATGCAGCATCAGGAAACCAAATACCCCAGGTTCTCACTTATAAGTGGGAGCTAAACATTGAGTACACATGGACACAGAGATGGGAACAGTAGACACTGGGGCCTGCTTGAGTGGGGAGGGTGGCATGAGGCTATGGGTCAGAAATTATTGGTACTGTGGTCACCACCTGGGTGACGATCTCATTTGTACACCAAACCCCAGTGACATGCAATTTACCCATGTAACAGGCCTGCACATATATCCCTTAAACCTAAAAATAGAAAAAAATGAAAATAAATAAATGAAGTATATGTCTAATTGTTGAACATTTTGAAAGGTAACCAAAAGAGACATTGAAAATAGAGTGGCCGGGTGCAGTGACTCATGCCTGTAATCCCAGCACTTTGGGAGGCTGAGGTGGGTGAATCACGAGATTAGGAGTTCGAGACCAGCCTGGCCAAGATGGCAAAATCCTGTTTCTACTAAAAATACAAAAATTAGCTGGGCATAGTGGCACATGCCTGTAATCTCAGCTACTTATGAGGCTGAGGCAGGAGAATCACTTGAACCCGGGAGGCAGAGGTTGCAGTGAACCGAGATCGCACCACTGCACTCTAGCCTGGGTGACAGAGCAATACTCTGTCTCAAACAAAAGAAAAAAAGAAAATAGAGCACCATATAAGGAAATTGGTCCAGGTGCTGGGGTAAGGGGTGAGTGTCAGCCAAGTCATCAGCTATCAGAACAGGAAGCCATCTTCTGTTCTACAAGAAGAGCATGAATCAATTGACCTAAAGAAATGGCCAATCAGACTGATAGAAGCTAGCTCGGATGCTTTTTAATTCACATGACTTCAGTAATCTTTGGTAAGATTAACCTGGTAACTTTAATCTTAAAATTCTCTTCAATAGTTTAAAATCTTCAAGCCAATGTGGAATTAAAATTGCAGTTTTTTACACTGGGAATTCCTAAGAAGTAGTCATATTTGGTGGGGAAATATCCCAGACATCATAAAAACCAGTCCCACAGGGCTTGCATATGAAGCATATTAACTGCTTCATCTGGAGTGCTCCATTTGATATTTTGTAGGGAGAGTTGGGTAGTCCCCTTCTCAGAGTGAATAGACCTTACAGTGGTATTTATCTGGTCCACTAGATTGGTTGCAGGCATAACCTCCTGTGCACTTGGATCACATATACTCATCAGTGATTGTTTAATAGTGACCTGTGGGTCCTGCATCAACCCAAACAAGTGCTTTTATTCTGCAGCATTTACAATTAAGGATTTTGTTCTTAAAGTAGTTATGTTTACAGTTCATTATAGTAAAGCTCAAGAATCTGATACTAACCTACAATATGGAACAATTTCTTTACATTATATCCTATGGTTTAATAGTTACTTGGTTTTGCCTTTAAGCCACATTGAGGAGCTTCTTGGTCACCACAGGTGTACCCTAGTGTTTAATTTTTTTCTTTTATCCATTTAGTTTTATATGTGTATATACATGTATATGTATTACATATAAATAATATATAGTATTTTAAAGTGACTCAAATAATTTTCTAACTAGGAAAAAGTGACATTTTCTTTAGCAAAATCCACATTTGTGTTTTATAAGCTTCACCAAAAACACATTTTACACTCCTGCTCTTTTAACTTTGAATAACCGAAATTCCTAGGGTAAAAAACTGAGATATTAATTTAACATTGGCTTTAAGATTTTAAACTATTGAAGAGAATTTTAAGATTAAATTTACCAGATTAATCTTACCAAAGATTACTGAAGTCATATGAATTAAAAAGCATCTGAGCTAGCTTCTATCAGTCTGATTGGCCCTTCCTTTAGGTTGATTGATTCATGCTCTTTCATGCAGTTTAATAGTGAAATATCACTTCACAGTGACACATATAAACAAGTGCATAAGACGCAAAAGATATTTCATTTTCCTGTTTTCAGAAATTATCTCATTTACTTTAGACTATTAATTAAAAAGCTATAGCAAATGCTAAAGAGGAGAGTTACCATCCAAGGCCTTCTTAAACGAGGGAAGACGAAACAGCTGGGTACAGCTTCTAAGATAGCAATTTGAATAATTTCAAAAAGAAATAGATTATAGAATTTAAAATTTAAAAACTACTTGTATTAATATTTTTAAAGAATTTGTGTTTTATCCAATTAGTTTAGTGTAAGTATATTTTTAATATCAATGTTCAATTTCTAGAAGAACTTTATTATTTTTTTTCTATTTATTTATTTATTTATGTATTTATATTTTTGAGATGGAGTCTCTCTCTGTCGCCCAGGCTGGAGTGCAGTGGCACCATCTCCATCTCCACTCACTGCAAGCTCCACCTCCTGGGCTCACGCCATTCTTCTGCCTCAGGCTCCCAATTAGCTGCCTCAGGCTCCCAATTAGCGCCCGCCACCATGCCCAGCTAATTGTTTTGTATTTTTAGTAGAGACGGGTTTCACTGTGTTAGCTAGGATGGTTTCAATCTCCTGACCTCGTGATCCGCCCGCCTCGGCCTCCCAAAGTACTGGGATTACAGGGGTGAGCCACGCGCCTGGCCTATTTTTTCTTAATTATAGTAAATTAATCACATATTTTTAAAAATTCTTTTTTTTCTGTGTTTTACTAACCTTGATATGATTTAAGCCATTCAGAAAATGCTTGGATTTTCTGGCTTGAAAAAGACATATTTATCTTTCTTGAACAATCCCGTCATTTTAGGAAAAAAAATTATCATCCAAGAGTCTCATATAAATTTACCTTTGTTTAAGCTTTCTTACAAAAAAAAATCGTTATTTTTTTAACTTCTTTTTAAACATTGCTCTCATTTCCTGGTTCCTTTTTAACCTTGATTTATATAAAACATTTAAAGAAGTTTTGAATTAGACCAAATTTGTTACTAAGAACACATTAGTAACAAGAATGTTACTTTACATTAGTAAGACAAGAATGATTTACTAATACATGTACATTTAAATTAGAAAATACCTAGAAATTTCAGACATTTAATAAAATATTTAACATAAGTTTAGATCCTAAATTACGACAAATTTGTTTCTAAATATTTATTCCATTTCATTTACCTAGTGTATTAGTGCATTTTCACACTGCTGATAAAGACATACCCGAGACTGGGCAATTTACAAAAGAAAGAGGGTTATTAAACTTACAGTTCCACGTGGCTTGAGGCTTCACAATCATGACAGAAGGCAAGAGCAGCAACTCACGTGTTACATTGATGGCAACAAGCAAAAAGGGCTTGTGTAGAAAATTGCCCCTTATAATAATCATCACATCTCGTGAGACTTACTATCACGAGAATAGCAGGGGAAAGACCTGCCTACATGGTTCAGTTACATCCCAGTTGTTCCCTCCCACAACACATGGAGATTCAAGATGAGATTTGGGTGGGGACACAACCAAACCTATCACATTGTTATTTTAATAGTTTACCTAGATTATTCATAAAAACTGTGGTAGTCACCATTTAAAGTTATTTTTCTCTCAACCATTTTTATAGCCTGTGAATTTCAGGTAATTACTTAAGTAAGAACCTTAAGATTAAATATAGGCCAGTTGTGGTGGCTCAATCCTGTAATCCCAGCACTTTGGGAGGCTGAGGCAGGTCAGTCACTTGAGGCCTGAAGTTTGAGACCAGTCTGGCCAACATGGTGAAACCCTGTCTCTACTAAACATACAAAAATTAGCCAGCTGTGGTGGCACACACCTGTAATCTCAGCTACTTGGGAGGCTGAAGAATGAGAATCACTTGAACCTGGAGGCAGGGGTTGCAGTTAGTTGAGTTCATGCCACTGTACTCCAGCCTGGGCAACAGAGAGAGACTCGGTCTCAAAATAAACAACAACAAAAAAAAAATAGGAAAAAAGAAAAAGATTAAATGTATGTTTATATGTTTGCAAAATATTCAAGATTTGACTTTTCAGCAATAATGATATTAATGTCTTATGTATTTTAAAATTACACAAGCAAAGATCATTCAGATTTTGGCTGGGTTTATGGTTTTATAACCCTTATGCCAAATTTTGACATCTTATATAGTATTTCACAGGGATAAGTATGAAATGGCTTAATCAATAAATACAAACAAAAATGTATGCTGCCAATTCTTGACATTTCTAATATTGATTTATCAATAATTTTGAAGCTAGTTTACTTAAGTCTTGTGAACTTGAAAAGCATTTGGGCTTCTTATTAAATTTATGAGTACTGTTTAAGTTTAAGCCAAGTTTGGTACTTTGTGGCCAGAAATACAAAAAAAAGTGCACATACACATAAACACACACATACACACTCAGACAAAGAGTAGTAGCCTATAGTTTTTACTTCAGAACTCTAGCAATGAGATGTTAATACAAGCTCATTGGTTAGCAAAAACAATAACAGAAAAAGTTGGATGAAAACTAGATTTTTATCCGAGTAGTTTCCTTTGATAGTAAACTCTTAGACTATTAGTAGTCTAAAGTGAAGTCTTAAAGCAGACTATTAATATCCTAAAAGCAGACTTAAAGCAAGCCGAAAGAAAGCAGAGAAATAGAGAACTTAATAGTTGCAGGTCGACCTTTGAGCTCTGAATTTTCCTTGATGTAATTTGCTTGTCAGTATAAAACGTGCATAAGATCATACCTGATGTGTAGCAATCTGGAGTTTTAGAAAACCTGAAGTGTCCTTCTATTTACACAACCACTTGTAAGTAGAGGCCCCATAAATCCAAACGGGGTGCCCAAGAGAGGTTGTTCTCCTTGTCTTTCTTTATTCTTAGATAATTTGTATTCCACATTTTTTCTTAAAAGGAGGAACTGGGCTGTGGCCTAGGATTTAGTGGAGTGGATCAAAATGTACTGATTGTGGATGGGACTCCACAGTGTGTCACCACTGAGTGATTTCTGCCCTCTTACATGCCTCAGCTTCTCTCTCTGAAGGTCTATCACCTGCAAAAGAGCTCATGGTGTGGCGTGACCAGCTCCTATATGTGTTTCCTGGATGAAACTTTTAAAATCAGATTGTTGAGAGTTCTTTTAGTGCCATGGCAGCATTGCAGGGCATCAACACCCTAGACACTCCCAATCAGCCCTCTGTCACCCAAAGATACCATTCAGCTGAGAGAATCAATATGCTTTTTCTCTTTGGACCTGAGGAAACTCAGTCTCCCATTTATCTATAAAATTAACAGTCCAGTTTCTCACCCAAATGGACAGACAAGCCAATTAAGATTAATTTGAAGAGAAAAGGCAATGAAGAGGACTCTTTAGAATGCACCTCTGAACTAGAATTAGGATCCTAAACAAACAACTTCCAAGGGAAAATATATATATATATATATATACCTTTTCAGTGTCTCAAGTAGCTAGGACCACAGACGTCTGCCACCATGCCTGGCTAAGTTTTTTGTATAATATATATATGAAATATATATATATGTTCCTCCTTTTAAGAAAAACTGTGGAAAACAAATTAAGAATAAAGAAAGACAAGGAGAACAACCTCTCTTGGGCACCCCGATAGGATTTATGGGGCCTCACTTACAAGTGGTTGTGTAAATGGAAGGGCATGCCAGGTTTTCTAACACTCCAGATTGTTACACATCAGGTATGATCTTATGCATGTTCTAAACTGACAAGCAAATTACATCAAGGAAAATTCAGAGCTCAAAGGTCAACCTGCAACTAATAAGTTCTCTATTTCTCTGCTTTTTTTCTGCCTGCTTTAAGTCTGCTTTTAGACTATTAATAGTACACACACACACACACACACACACACACACCACACACAGAGAGAGAGAGAGAGAGCTAAGACCACTTCCTGTATACAGTCCTAAGTCACCCCTAACTTTTTAACTCTCATCTGCCATTACACTTGCTAAGGTCAAATCCTCTCACAATACAAAGTAATCTCTAGTACCCCCCAAAATAAAATGGTAAGATAATGGGATACCTGAAAACAGAGATTTAGATGTAAGAAGAATCTGTCCATGGCTCTTGAAACTCCACAAAGAAAACAGAGCATTTCAAAAAGGGGTGAGTGGCATCTTGAGGGGTTCAAGTGATTAGAAGCCTGCTATAGATATTTTTCTTGGTACCAAATATTGAAAAGGAGAAGGAGGAATAGGGGAAAGAAAAGTAAGACAAGAAGCAAACACAGAAACCAAGTGCAGGGTTTTTTCTTTCTTTTTACAGCTGTGAGGAATTTTAGACAATTCAGAGGCTGGTAGAGTTGGTCGAATCAGTTGGGAGAAAGACTGGAATAATAACAACGAAAGCCAACAACATGATCACAGAATGCTCTAATGAAAAGAGGAAATTAAGACCAGCTGGTTGTCAGTTGCACCCTTTAGTCATTAAGGAGAATTTACAAAACAAATGAAACCCAACTCAGCTACTTACCTAGGAATGGGGCCCTGGCTGAAGACTGCTCTCTGCCATTTTAGAAGCAAGAAGAAACTCAAACTCACCTTTTCTATTGGAGGTGAGCTGAAACTCCAGAAAGGAGTTACCTGCCTTTTATCAGTATGGAAGCAGGACAATTTGCCTTCACTGTCGGAAGCAAGCGAAACTCCATAAAAGAAGTTGTACAGGAAAATAAACTTTAGATGCCAGCGAAATTTGGGGATATTAGGGATTCTCATGAGGGAGGGGACCCCCAGGTCTCAACAAATTGTCTCATTGGTTTGAGCCATAAGGATAGATGAAGTTGGTATCAAGCACTGACAGATTTGTCAAAGATCAGGGGCACCTCCACTCAGAATCCCTGTGGTTACTAATTGTGAACCCAAAATATCTGAGACAGGGCTCAGTCAGTTTAAAAAGTTTATTTTGCCAAGGTTACAGCCATGCCTGTCACACAGCCTCAGGGGGGTCCTGATGATATGTGCCCGAGGTGGTCGGGGCACAGCTTGTTTTTATGCATTTTTGGGAGACATCCTGCATCAGTCAATATGTGTAAGATTTACACTGGTTTGATCTGAGTGGGCAAGACAACTTAAGTGAGGGCTTCCAGGTCATAGGGAGATTTAAACATATTCTTTTTAATTAATTTATTTATTTTTGATATGGGGTCTCACTGTGTCACCCAGGCTGGAGTGCAGTGGTGTGGTCTTGGCTCACTGCAACCTCTGACCACTGAGCTCCGGTGATCCTACCTCTTCAGTGTCTCAAGTAGCTAGGACCACAGATGCCTGCCACCATGCCTGGCTAAGTTTGTTTATTGTTTTTTTTCGGTGGAGGCTGGGTTTCACCACATTGCCCAGACTGGTCTGGAACTCCTGAGCTCAAGGGATCCACCTTCCTTGGCATCCTAAAGTGCTGGCATTACAGGTGTGAGCAACCACACTTGCCAGATTTAAACATATTATGATTGGTAGTTGGTTAGAAGAATTAGCAGCAGTAGAAAGGAGTGGCTGAGTCAAGATGAAGGGTTGTGGAGACCAAGGTTTTATTGTGCAGAAGCCTCAGGTAGCAGGCTTCAGAGGAAATAGATTGTAAATGTTTCTCATTAGACTTAATGTTTTGTTAATGTTAATGCTGGAGGTATATAATGAGGTATGTCTAATCCCCTCTTCCACAATGCCAGAACTAGATTTTCTGATTAACTCTGAAATGTTCTTGGCTGAGAGGAGTTCATTCAGATGGTGGGAGGGGGTCTTATAATTTCATATTTGGTTTACATTTGCCAAGTTTTTTGCCAAAACTAAAAGTTGCTAAGAGTTAACATTGTTCCATGTAATTGAGACTACTTAAGAAACAGTTTTACATCCAAGGTATTTTGGCAAAAGATAATATGGCAAATTTGGTGGGGGCAGGTTTGTTTAGAGGGTTACAGGATTGTTTTAAGCCAAAGGTTTGAGCAAGTTGTGCAAGGTTTGTAAAACATTTAATATTATAAAAGAAATTCTATGTGTGTGCATATTGGCTAATGTTAAAAATGTATTCAAATTTTTCATAAATTGAACATTAAAATAAAAGCACAGCATGGTTTTCTTGGAGTGTTGATCTGCTCTTTAACAGAAAATTGTAAAGAGTTATAGGAAAGTTTAATGAGACTCTTACCTCATGGTCAAACATTAAAATTGGGTACATTTGTCTGTAAAGCTATATTGAGAATTGAGTTTGACATTAATAGTACCCTGATGCAAAGGTGAAATTTGGCTCTCTCTCTAGAACAAGATTTTCATGTGATATTAAGTAATGAGGAAAAGTTTCTGTTTGACTTTTGAATAAGCTATAAGAAAAATAAGGAAAAGAAAAGAAACAGATTGTTTAGAAAGCTAAGTTTTCCCTCTATTAATGAGTATAGGTTTTTGCCTTTAAAACGTTTTGAGTTATCATTTTGGCTAAATGGATGACTTATGGTAACCTAGAATTCTATTTTATAATATAAAATGATTTAAACCTTTGATATTTGACAAACTTTCTGTAATCATATTATAAATTGTCTCTTTTTCTTACCTGATTCAACTTTTAGATATTAGTTCTCCTAAAGTTCAAAAATGACATATTTAATTTATATAATATATAAATCATAGAGGAAGCATTGTCAAATATGAAATGGTGTTAGAATTTTTGTGCTATATTTGTAAAAGTATGTTATTACTATATATTCCAAAGTTATGGGAAACAATGTAATATTTCTTAGTGTACATTATACATAATTATAATTGTTCTGTAAAATTCTTGTATGGAACAGAAGTAATAAAAATTTCTATTTAATTTTGGCTTATTAATAGTGGCTATCCTAAAACTTTTTGCTGTCCACAATTGTGACTTAGTAATTATGCTTTTAGTTGACTCCTAACTCTCCCCATGGAACTTTGGCTGCCAGAGATTTTAGGGACCAAAAGGGACATTGGAGTGGCTGGCTGCACTCCTGGTTGTGGGTAGTGGTCTAGTGGGGGCTGGGGTTGTTTTCACGTTGCAGGAGGCTCTTGGGTCTTCTGGCAGGAATCTTTGAATGCGGCTTGGACTCCAGCACAGGCCCTCTGGTTCTCCTAGGCAGGCATTGATTTTCCTTATCTTCCATGGATGGTCTACGGTGACCCTCACCAGCACTCCTGGACATGCTCTTCAGGCTTGCAATCACCCCAGACGGCCTCTGAGACACTCTCATCTTCATTTGCTCTTGTGGGTTATCATTTCCACTTCAAAGACCCGGTACCAGATTGGTCTTGTTTTTGTCGTGGTTCCTGCCATTCCCAAAAAAGTTGTGCTGAGAAGCAGGAGCGTCTGGGAGGACCAGGATAAAGGGAGGCAATGAGCTCAAGGGCCCGGCTATCTGTCAGTGACACCCGCCTAAGGGGTATCAGGGATGATTCCATCACCCAGAGACCCCTCATCAACTCACCAGACTGTATTCCCATCCCCATGGGACCCATTTCCTGCACACAGCCTCTTACGGCAACGGAATCCGAAGAGCGGTTTTCAGCGCCCACCTCACATTCTTGAAACTCCTCTCCCTTTAGCAGGACCCGGCCACGGAGATGGCCGGAGGAGGCCCTATGGTCAAGACTTTTAGGGTCCCGCAGTGGTTGTCGCAGGCAGCCTTTTCCCCGAGACCAGGAGCTCGGCCTGTCCCATTTTCCGCTGCTTAGGCAGGCTGACAGCCCTGACAGTTCAGCTCCCGAGGCTGCCTCGCGAATGCGCATGCACCAGTCTCTGGGCCCCATGTGCGTGTGGTGAGGGAAGGCTCCTGTCACAGTGACTGCCCCTGCTGCCTGGCGGCAAGTATCCGTGGCTTGGCGGAGGAGACGTTTGTGCACGTGCGTCCGCATTGGACTCTCGCCTGTCTGCTTTGAAGGATCCACGTGATAGTCCCACAATCCTAGCAGATGGCGGTGGCGAGTCAGCCTGAAGAAATCTCAAGAGGAGGCCGGGCGCGGTGGCTCAAGCCTGTAATCCCAGCACTTTGGGAGGCCGAGACGGGCGGATCATGAGGTCAAGAGATCGAGACCATCCTGGCTAACACGGTGAAACCCCGTCTCTACTAAAAAATACAAAAAAAAACTAGCCAGGCGAGGTGGCGGCATCTGTAGTCCAGCTACTCGGGAGGCTGAGGCAGGAGAATGGCGTAAACCCGGGAGGTGGAGCTTGCAGTGAGCTGAGATCAGGCCACTGCGCTCCAGCCTGGGCCGCGATAGAGCGAGACTCCGTCTCAAAAAAAAAAAAAAAAAAAAGAATCAAAGTGGAGCTTCAGAAATAACAGCGCGAAATCCCTGAGGATCCTAAAGGACCTGCGGGAGGCGTCAGACCTGCCTAGACCATGTGGGGGTGAGTCTCCTTGAGGGTTTCCCCCCTGTCATTTCTAGGTACAGCCCACCTGTTTTCTGGGGCTGCTCTCCCTGGTAGGGCTTCGTGGCAGAGCAGTACCGCGCAGTCTCAGAAGCTGCTGGGCTGTGTGTTGCTATGGAAATGTTGCAAGTGATGTATGTTTCAATGTGTATGTGGCCGTGTGTGTGTGTGTGTGTGTCTGTGTGTGTGTAAGTGATGTCTCCTGAAAGCAATGAGGGTCTCATACTGCATCGCTTTCGTTTTCGACTCGCCCCACCTTCTGGATCGCCTGTCTCTGTGGCTCTGCTTGGGCTGCCTCGCGTCGTGTCCTTTGTTTTTCTGTGCTTTCTGAAATCGCCATAACTGGGGGACTGCTTAAAAACCCTGAGACCAAAATCACCTTCCCCGGTTTTTTTTTTTTTTTTTAACAGTTATAGGATTTTCTATTAATTAATTTCTTATCTTTATGACTTTCTTCTTACTTTGAGGTTTTCAAATTAACGTCTTGAGATAACTGCAGATAAGTGAGTTTCAGGCTTTCTTCTTTATCAGGCATTTGTAGTGTAAGTCTACTTCAAAAACATCTGACTTCATATTACACATATTGGTATAATATATTTTTATTATCATTAAATTTAAAATACTTTTATTTCCAGTGTACCTCTTTGACATATATTTTATTTTATAAAGTTTTCTTAATTCCCAACCTTGAAATATTTTTGTTCTGGTTATCTATTTGTTTTAATTTTTAACTTAATTCTACATGATCAGAACACATTATCTTTATAAATTCAATCCTTGGAAGTGTTTGAAACTTGATAGATGACCCTACATGAGCTTAATTTTGTAAATGTTTTATGTTAAGGGCTCTGTGACGATCCTGTCTTGCGATGTGCTTGTTTTCATATAAGGGCAAGCTGCAGGCCTGGACTTCTCTAGCTGTTTGCCACCCACTGTCCAACACAGGAGGGCAGGCCACTGTCCAGTCCCATTTCCTGGCCAGCCCTCACTGCCAAAAGACCAGAGGGAGCAGAGGCCATAAATCGTAGGTCACAGATCAATTTTTTTTACACCGTCTTAACTAATCCATTCAATCTTGGTTCCCAGGCCTCTATCAGAAACAGAAGCTGCAACTCCCTGGTGCTCACACCACCTGGTGCTGCTCAGAGGCTGTGAGCAGTGCCCCTGACCAATTAAACCAGGTCTCTGGAACAGAGGCCAGGGCCCTGCACCCTTCTCACCCGCTTCTGACTCTGTGGGCGGGGGAAGACCAGGCAGTGTCTTTTCTACTCAGAATGCCACTTTAATTTCCAAGGATGAGGGACCTGCAGCCGGTGGACCTGGGTTCCTGAGGCTGCAGCCTCACCCGGGAACTGAACCTTTCCCTATTCCTCTGATTTCTCCCTGCTCCTGGCCAAGGAAATGTGCAGATTACTTAAATCATGCCATGGGGACCTAAGACAAGAGAGAATTCCCCTCACCAGGGCAGAGCCAGGGTTTGTGGGCCTTCATTGTGTACAATTTGAGGGTCCCCTTGAAGACAAAGAGTAGAAAACAGCTTAACTTTGAAAATATTACAAAAACATATGGCGATGGGGCACCAGGTGCTTGGTGGACTCCACAAGACTATTTTAGGGTGGTGGTCGTGGTTTTCACTTGTTTAACTTTATTTCACTTTGGTTGTTTGGGGGCCTTTTTGTTGTATGTGCAGGAAAATTCTTAATGAATTCAATTTTTAAAAAATTCTAACACTGCAGAGAGGGGGATTTCTCTGTGGTTAGAGGCTTAGGATGGGGTGAGTGAGGGGCTCTGTCACTATCCCTTGGTCATGCTGGCCCCTCAGCAGCAGGACAGCCCAGGGTGAGCCTGATGCAGTGGGATGACTGTGTGAGGCCTGGAGCTGTGGCTTGCTGCCCACCATGCTGAGGTACAGTACTCAGGTTTGGATTCAGTCCACCCTCTCTGATTTGCAAAATAGACCTTTCCTGGGAAAATGAGCTCCAGCCCGCCAGCCACACGACATGAATTCTGTGTCCCCTATCCTTCTAGTTGTCCCATTCATGGTGACTCTGTGGTGACCTGTCTGGGGCCATCCAGCCTCATCTATGAGGACTCTGGGGAGGGAGGAAAAGGGGGCCCACTCCATCCCAACCTGCAGTGAGGCTGGAGAGTGTGTGTCTGAAGATCTGAAAGTGTGACAGGGCAGGGCTGGGGATCAGGGGGCTGGGGCTGGTGACACAGTGGGGGTGAGTACCTAGGTGCTTCTTTCTGGGATACAGAAGGAGCCCTAGTGTGTGTGATGTGATGGGCAGGGCTGAAATCTGCCCCCTCCATGCCCCATCAATGTGATTTCTCCTCCTGGGTAATGTAGAAGCACTCAGCACACTAGGTACTCCCCTCCCTCTGGACAAAGACTCCCTAATGTTAGACCAGTTGCCCGTCATGGGGCTCCTTGGGGGTGAGTGGGTGGCATCTACTAGGAAGCTTTGACCATGTGCGCCAAGCCAGCGGGAGCACAGCACACAAGCAGCAGTCCTGCAAGAGCAGGGTATGTGAGGAACTGACTCAACAAGGCTCCTGGGGCCTCCCCACAGCCCAGGCCAGCCCTGACCCACTGCCTATAGGAGCTGAGAGCCCATGACTAGAAGGCCATGGAAGACCAATCCTATCTGTATGTTTACAGAAATGCATGAGCACATTTTACTAACAAAATACTTGCCAAATCTTAAAAGAAAAATTAAAAAGCCTTTTATGTGGCCATTACATTTTTGGTCGGGCCAGATTATGATTTCAGGCATCTTCTGGTGATGGCTTTTACTCATATTCCTTCTGACAGAAACCACAGCAAGGAGCACTGGGCAGAGCTCCAAAGCCAGTCTGTGCCAGGAAGGGTCCCAGAGGAAACTCCAAATGCCACATGGACTGACACATGTGTGTAAACACACACATACTGATGCATCCCCACACTAACACACAGAACCACATGCACACACTAACATACACACAGTACCACATGCACACACTAACACACAGAACCGTGTGCACACACTAACATACACCGATGCATGCCCACACTAACACACACATAGAACTGTGTGCACACACTAACATACACTGACATGCATGCCAATACTAAAACACACACAGACCCGCACACATAGTAATACACACTGGTGTGCTCAGCCTGTGTTCACCTGTCAGCCCCCCAGCTCTCTGAGCCCCTCAGCTGTTCTTGTTGCTGGGAATAGGGTGTGCAGTCCTGGGTACTCTGACCTGGCCCTGCTCCCTAGGATGCCATCCAGGGCAGGCAGCCAGCCTGAGGCAGGACAGAGGGAAGCCTGTCCAGGAACAACCAGCATCCTGGGGTCTCTTCTCCAGGGGGTAGTGGAGGACAGGGCATCTGAGGGGGACTCCCTAGAAAGACCACCTGGGGAACTCCTCTTCTGGTTGTGAGTGGAAATTCCCCTGGAGGCTGTCATACTAGTGAGCAAGGAGGTGGGCCTCAGGCACTGAAGCGGAGCCCCACGGCCCCACAGCACCCCTCAGCAGAGGGCCCCAGCAGCCAGAAGTCCTCTGAAGTCAGTAGGGAGGAGGAACCCTATCTCCTGAAAGACAGGATTGAAGAGGGAACTGGACAAGCTTGGTGGTGAATTTTTGGTGCCCCTGTGCTGGCAACAAATCCCACGCAGCTGACCTCTCTGTACAGGGGTAATTGGCAACCAAAGGGTACATGTGCTTGACAAAGAACAGTGTCCTGATGTGTGGATTTATTCATAAAAAGTGCATTGATTTTTTTTAAGTAACAAGCAGTTATTTATTTATTTAATGAGTCACTTTTATCTTTTAAAGTAAGGTTGCAGGAACTCCAGACAGTGTGGGGAAGCCCAAGGTGCCTGTGTAATGGGTGGTCTCTGCCCAGAAGCCCAGCCCAGCCCAGCATCAGCCATGAGATGCTGCATAGCACCCTGTGGGGTAGAAGGGCTAAAGAGGGTGTGGCAACCACCACAAGCCCTCAGCAAATGGTTCTCGGAGCTTCCTGTAGACACTGTGCAGGGTATCACACACTTGCATGCACACATGATGTGTATTTTATTCTGAAGCCCTTCCCACATGATTAGACTTTTCCCTGAGGTTGGAATCGTGCCACCAAATTAAAATAAGTGGTTCCCATCACTGATGTCCTCAGGGTTGTGGAGGTGAACATCCTGGACAAAGTGAGGCCCTCGAAGACCACATCAAGGCCAGCGAGCTCCTGCTGGTGACAGACATTCACTGGTGATAGAGCTGCATACTGTTGGGGCTCCTCCTGCCAGGACCTGGGTCACTGCCTCCTACTGGCCCCTGGAGGCCAGTGGTCCCAAGAAGGTGCCCAACAGGTCAACACACTCTGCTCCATGACCAACCCAGCACTTGAGATTGATCCAATTCTGAACTCCAGGCTCAATGGTCCCTCAGAGCCAGGAGGGAGGCCGGGCTGGGCCAAGCCAGGAGGGCCAGTGCCCTTGCGTGTTTTAGTTGGCAACAGCCAGCATGAGCGCCCACATCTTTGGGCTGTGATATGATTTGGCTCTATGTCCCCACCCAAATCTCATATTGAATTGTAATCCCCAGAACTCCATGTGTCAAGGGCAGGACCTGGTGGGATGTGATCAGATAATGGGCGCACTTCCCCCATGCTGTTTTCATGATAGTGAGTGAGTTCTCTTGAGATCTGATGGTTTTATAAGTGTTTCACAGTTCCTCCTACACACACTCACTCTCTCCCACCTGCTGCCATGGAAGACACACCTGCTTCCCTTTCTGCCATGAGTGTAAGTCTCCCGAGGCCTCCCCAGCCATGTAGAACTGTGACTCAACTAAAACTCTTGACCTTACCAGTTTCCCAGTCTCCAAAGTTCTTTACAGCACTGTGAAAATGGACTAATACAGATTATTTCAAAGACAATAAGGCGAGGCTTTCAAGGATGGTGCCCTGCCAAGTTCGAGAGAGGAGCCAACACATCAGAAGCCATGACAGCCTGTGTCCAGGATGCCTCTGGACTGGGTTATGGTGGGACTAAGGGGAGAAATATATTAGATTTGTCTCCAATTAAAATTTGTGGTCAGCTTGGGGATAGAAGCTCATAATGAAGGAATGTGGTGCAGGGGATGGAATGTCAAAACTTGGAGGCCACTGGTTACAGAGGTTCCGTTGGCCAGGAACTGGTCTCAAGTGTACCTAATCCAAGATGTGGAGGTGAGAGATGCTTTGGGGTCAGCAAGGCCAGGCTTCTCCTGTTATGAGTGGGAAACTGAGGCCAGCTGGGAAGTTACCTATCCAAAGTCATTCAGCAACCCTAGGACTAGAGCTTAGCCTCTGACCCTGTTTTTCACCTACCATAACATACATGGGTATGTGATTCCAACCAAAGCACCCAGACAGAAGCATGCCCACAAGTAAGTCTCTGCCAAACACAGCTACTCAGGAAGATAGATGCATCACAGGGGGATGGCTAGGTGACTGGGAAGTGGGGACCAGCCTGGGCTGCTGCTGCAGGAACAGGAACCTCTAGGTGGGCATTGTGTATGGGCCCAGCTGCTGGCAGTGACATGTGAGGACAGAGCCAAGCTGCCCCCCTCCAGAGCCTCTCTCTTTTGGGTTCTTGGTAATACCCAAATGCCTATTAGGAGACTACTTTAAAGGAGACCCATTTAAAATCATCATCATCTTCTTCATCATCATTATGATGAATCAATTCCATTTAATCTCAAATAACTCTATTTCTGCCTATGAATCTCCTTTTATAGATGAGAAAACTGAGGCAAAAGCAGTTGAAATAATCTTCCAAAGGTCCTACACAGAGTGACTGTCAGAACTGGAATCCAACCCAGGAGCCCACACTCTCTCCAAATGCACTGCTCAGCCTCCTCTGAGAGGAAAATGGGATAAATTGGAAGATGGATGCAGGAGTCCTGCAGCTGACCAAAAAGGGAGAGCAAAGAAACTGAGAAAGAGTACAGACATACTCAGCCCAGTAATGAGGATTACCCACACCAGACATAGCACCATAATGTGTCATAACACTGAGGAAAAGAGATGCATTCAGAAGCTTCCAGTGAGGAAAACAAAGCAGATCATATACACAGGACCAGGAATAAAAATGGCTTTACACGTAACAGCAACCATAATATTGATGACAATGAACCAACACCTTCAAAACCCTGAGGAGAAATAGTTTCCAATCTAGGCACCAGCGTTCAAACACGCCATCAGTAGTGTTTGTTGCACACAGACAATTTCAAAGATAAAAATGTTTCAAAATTTAACTCCCATGAACCATTTCTCAGAAAGCTACAAGAGGATGTGCTCTAAATAAAGACACAGACCAAAGGAAAAACCAGGACAGGAAATGCAAACCCAAGCAAGGCCCAAGAATCCCCTGGTTGATGGTAAAAGCAAGTCCCAAGACAGCCACTGACTGCCCTGTGGCCTACAGGTAGGTTGACAGTCCTGATTGCTGCCTGTTTCTCAGTGGAATGATTAATAGCTGTCCATCTCACTTCCCAACGTGTTCTGGTTAGCATAAGAACTAGAGAGCAACCAGAACACAGTGAAGAAAACACAAAGATGCATCCAAGAAAATAAGCCAATGAAACAAACAGAACCCAGAGCCCATTTTCAGAGAAATTTTTACCTGTTTACAATAGGTAGAACTTAGAGTGGCAGCTGCCTAGAAATTGTTGCAAATAAATAACAAAACAATTGTAATGCAGGCAAAAAACGGTTACT
The DNA here is from genome assembly GCF_009764315.1 of Trachypithecus francoisi. Lineage (NCBI taxonomy): Eukaryota > Metazoa > Chordata > Mammalia > Primates > Cercopithecidae > Trachypithecus > Trachypithecus francoisi. Next base: position 54,804 of record NW_022680707.1, on the reverse strand, counting down.
TAAGAGAAAATGAAACACAGTTCTGCACATGGCTGGGGTGTGAACATTATTTATGCATTCATAACAGCATAAACTCTGTTGTGAAGTAACTAGCTGCCAAGTATGTGTGTTAAGGTTACAACTCTATTCTCCAACAGCACAAATGCAATAGAAAGCTTTAAATGTAAGGTACTACATATGTTTATGTAATATAATTATGTACTTTTAAAATCTCAAGTTAAATACAGATAAAAATCTGCAACACTGAAAATGGCTGATTGTGAGGCAGAAATCTGAGTTGGTGAGAAGTGAGAGGTTGCCTGTTGTCCTGTGTCTATAGCAAGCTTGTAGTTCAAATGCTGCTTCCAGAAATGCTGCAAGGAAGGGTCCTTGGAGAGGACATGAGCCCAAGAATGTGTCAGAGAGAAGGTGAGGGGATTCTTACAGACAAGTGCTGGGACGCGCCATCTAGTGGCTAGGACTGGGAAGAGGCAGAAAAGTTTGCAACCTTGAGAACTTAAGATATTGCGGGAGAGAGGCCAATGGTGGAGGTGAGGAGCAGGGGAGGCCTCTCGGGGCTGATCAGCGGGGCGCTACCTTGTGTTAGATGGCGTCATCTGAATCAAGCTGAACAAGATCACAGGAACAATCAGGTTGAGGGTGATGATGAGTGCACTGGAAGTGGAGGGTTTCAGTTGCCAGAGCCTTCCAAGCAGCCACATGCAGCTGGCCCAGGGCAGAAACCAGTGGACCCAGCCCGTAGGGTGCACTGACCACGGATTGGTTCAATGCCTGGAGTCAACCCTGTGATCTGGTCTTAGGGGTGTTTGAGAGGCAAGCAGGGCCTGACGGAGTGAGAGCTGGGGCCTGGAAGGTGCCACACCTATACCATAACAGAGTTCTCAGGGACCTTAGGTTTCCAGAGCCAGGCAGCCCAGGTTCAAATCCTAACTGGTCAATTTCCTGGCTGTGTGACCTTGGGCAAGTTGCTTAACCTCCCTGTGCCTACATCCAGCATGGGGCTGCTATTTGATGAGGTAACATACATGGAGCGAAAGAACTGTGCCCATTTCAGATGCAGGACAAGTCAAGGCATGGTTCCCCCCTCACCATCCTGCCTTACATGAGACCTGAGACTTTGAGGCAGGATTCTATGGGTGAACAATTGTGTCCTGACTCCTGCCCTGTGACATGGGCACACCATGATGTGGGGATTTGGCTGAGAATGACTGTCAAAGGTTGCCAGTGGTTGGGGCCTGGGCCTGGGAGGCAGCCATGTGCAGAGGCCAGGTGAACCCCCAGTTAGTGGACTGACGGTCCTCATCCCCAGACACTGAGCATGGCTTCCCATGAGGGTGGACATGGGCTGGGGCACAACTTCCCCACTGAAGGAAACTCTTAGCAGAGCCAAGACCAGGTAGGCAAAAGTCCTGAGACACCAAGCAGCTCTTCCTGCACCCATCAGCATGAACAACATAGAGGGCCCCACCCTAAGCTTCTTTCACCCACAGGAAAGTCCAGCAACAACTGCTGGGCTACACCCAGCTCTAATATGGGCTTTGTTGTGAGTTCTCCTTCTCTTCTTTTGATACTTTTAGGCCACATTTTATATTTTAATGTTTGTTTTTAATGGAAATCTTCATGGCCCACATGTAGCTCATAAGACAGTGAAAAATAATTAATCAATGTGGTATTACTTGCTCTGAAAATTATTTCTGTGCACTTCTAAATTTCATAAAAATTATTTTTATAATCCCTGACCAGTTCATATAAAGAATACTTCATGAAGCAAAATATTATAAGAAACAAAACAATTATGATTCTAGCATGAGTGCACGCAAATAAAGACAGAAAATTTGCATGATGAGATTCTGAATCATGAGCCATAATATTTTACAAAAATTTCAATAGAAATCAGAGAATATAGATTTGTTTTCAGAATCTGTGAAGTTGCTAGTTGTACTAGTCCACTTTTATATTGCTATAAAATACTACCTGAGATTGAGTAATTTATAAAGAAAGAGGTTTAATGGACTCATAGTTCCCCAGGCTGTACAGAACACATGGCTGGGGAGGCCTCAGGAAACTTACAATCATGGCAGAAGGCAAAGGGGAAGGAGGCACAACTTACATGCCAAGAAGGAAAAGAGAAAGACAAGGTGAGAGTGCCACACTCTTTTTAAAAAATCTCATGAGAACTCACTCACTATCATGAGAACAGCAAGGTGAATGTAGGTCCCCATGATTCAATCACCTCCCACCAGGTCTCTCCTCCAACACTTGGGATACAATTCGACACGAGATTTGGGTGGGGACACATGGCCAAATCACACTATTAGTTTTCTAGAAAATTACCACCCTACAAAAATTGTTTTCTTTCAATATTCTTTTCTTCTCAAAATAGGTACACACACATGCACATGAACCCAATTACTTGCCTCATAATTCCCTAACATCTAAAGATTATCTTTAGAGTAAGGGCTTTGTACATTTAAATCTATGTAAATCAAAGCTAAAATCTGTATATGTTATATGTTTGTAGGGAAAGAGGACACATGTTCAAATAAAAATACAGGACAATTTTGTTAATAGTCATTCAGGACTCAAAAATATATAGATTTTATTTGAACTCCTATAGGTTTTCATTGTGATCATAATAATCATGTAATCCTTAAAAATTTAGTTGTACATGTTAAAAATAAGAAGTATAATTGGATTATTTGTAACACAAAGGGTACATACTTGAGATAATAGCTATCTCCTTTACTCTAATGAGATCACTATACATGTAATGACTGTATCAAAATATTCCATATATGCTCATAAACATATACATCTACATACTCACAAAAATTAAACATAACTTTAAATAAAAATGAAAATACAATCTATGGGAGCAAAGTTCTCAAGTTATGTGTAAAGTCACTGGCAACAGGGATTACTGGATATGTCATTTCACTATGTTACCAAATAATATATTGTTACCATCTTTTATATCCTTGAGTAAGAGAACAATTTAATGTTGGTGGCAAGATAACACTTCATTACATGCATTATAGTCTTAATACATTAAACACAATTTGAATTTAAAACAAATTAAGGTCACACATAATCTCAAAAAAAAGTGTTACAACACTAACTTCATTTTATTACACAAAACTGCAATTGGTAAAACTATTTACTACAAACATTTAAAATGCTTCCTTTTCATTAAAATGCAGATGATATTACTCTAAACATCCACCTCATGCATCTCTTACAAGACTTAACTCAACCAAAAAGATCTCTCCACTTAGATTTTCATCACAGATCTTGCATTTCACTGTCCTCACTCATCCATGGAATAATTTATGAATGGTGCCCATCTAATACAAAAAAACCCTCATAGCTCTGATGCAGCAACAGTTGTGACTCAGTGCTATTACATGAACAAGGCCAGGTATCAAGAAAAGCATGAAGGTTTTTAAAAGTTGAATTGGATCAACATTTGCTTTTCAAAAATTCTAAAATTCAATGGAAATTCTACAGTTCAATGAAAAAGTACACTTTGAATGTGAATACACCTCTTCAACATAATCTCCTTTTAAAATTACATAAAAACAATTTATGTAATAATTTTAGCTTTGTTTTCTTTTCTATATTCAACACTCTGATTCTGTCAAATGCCGAAATGCAGACATTTTGTCTGTCTGATTTCATCTAAGCTGTGGTTTTTAAACAAATGTTTTCCACTAAAGAACACTTTCTACCTCTGTTTCAGATTTTAGAAACACTTATTTTAAACCAAATTTTAATTTTGGGGTCCAAAATAAGTTTTAAGGCATCTGTTCTTTCATACGAAATAGGTTAGGCTGCCTATTTCTTACTCAGCTCACGGAATGGTTCTGCTTATGAAATTCTGCATGCTGCCTTTTAGTGAGTGAAGAGTTTGGGGTGAACTTGTAAAAAGTCATCATTCCCTCAAAGAAATGAAAGAAACAAAGCAAAGTCAGTGAAAGACAGTCTATATAGTTTCAGAGTAAATCTATATGTGGCTTTGTCACGCACTTAGATGGATATAAATGCATCAACTTGTTTTTTAAAATGCACAATTTGTTTCCCCAAAACGTTGTTTACTTGCCTTTTTCAAGTTACTGACAAACACACATTTGATATGCTCTTATATGTTATAGTTATGTAACATATGAACTCAGGACTTTTTATTCTTCGTAATTAATCCATTTTAAAACATCACAAAACAGGAAACAGCATTCAAATTAGATTTACTATATAAAGATACGGTTCAAATAGGACTACTGAGTTCATTGAACACTAAAACTATGAAACAATTACTTTTTATATTAAAAAGATCATGGATGGAACTTATGAAAATCCAAATGCAGGATAGTAATTTTTCTTTACTTTTTTAACTAGCTGAATTTATGAAAGACTGCTGCAGGTGTTTAAAAAGAAAGAAAAGTTGTTTTATCTAATACTGTAAGTAGTTGTCATATTCTGGAAAATTTAATAGTTTTAGAGTTAATATATCTCCACTCCTTGGTTAGGCAATAAAACAGCCTTTCACCATTGTGGAATGATGCCCTGGCTTAAAGTTTTAAAGTCTAAAGTTTAGCGCCACATCATGCTTCTTTTGAGAATTCTATGTGGAATCTGGTATTACAGAAACTGATTAGTTTGTCAGTTTGCAGATAGATTTAGCACAGTACTCTGGATAGACTGAGATGTTCTTTCACAACAGATGATCTGTAATACTGTAAGATGTTGATCTTCAGAATTGTTTAATCAGTTTTATTTTTGTACAGTATTAGTGACCTAAGTTATTTTGCTGTCCCGTTTTTATAATCAAATGAAGTTATAAAAGAGGATTCTGACAGTAGGTATTTTGTACATATGTATATATGTTGTCCAAACAAAAATAATAAATGACAAAGAAAAAAATGTTCTTCCACATTCAATATATTTGTAGTGTTTCTCTTGGATACAAATTCTCTGATGTTTAATAAAGTTTTAGAAGCATCTTCAGGGTTTTCCTCCGGCATAAAATATGTGTACAAAAATATCTGTGATCAAAGTGAGGTGATTACACTGTCTTTACAGTTTTAATATTTATCATCAGAATCAATACTCTTGTTCACTTTAAAGGCTTATGTTTTCTAAAAAGTCTTAATTACATGTATAATGCTTTAATTAATTATGAAGTATTTAAAGTTGTGTAGAATTTATACAGAAACGTTTTGTCACATTCTTTGTATTTTTACAATATTTCCAAACTATAATTGCTTTCATATAGTATAAGCTGTGAACACTGACTAAATGTAATACCCCTTTCTTTGTATTGGTAGAGGCACTCTCCAGTATCAATGCTGCTATGTACAGTGTACAGTAATGTGTGACAAACATTTAAAGACTTTGTAACATTCTTCACATTTTTAGGGTTTCTCTCCATTATGATTTATATTTAGAAGCATTTGAGTTCTGGATAAAACTCTGTCACATTTTTCAGGTTTCTAGACTTTCTCTCAAGTATGAAGTATCTTATGATTAGAAAGGCTTGAGCAAGACGTAAAGGCTTTGCCACATTCTTCACATTTGTAAGATATCCTTCCACTATGAATTCTCTTATGCTTTAGAAGGCTGGAGGCCCAGTTAAAGATTTTGTCACATTCTTTGCATTTGTAGGGTTTCTCTCCAGTATGAATTCTCTTATGATCAGTAACAGATGAGTGACACTTAAAGGCTTTCCCACATTCTTCACATTTGTAGGGCTTCTCTACAGTATGAATTTTCTTATGTTCATTGAGGTTTGAAGAGTATTTAAAGGCTTTGCCACATTCATCACAAGTACAGGGTTTCTCTTCAGTATGGCTCCTCTTATGTCTAGTAAGGCATGACAACCACTTAAAGGCTTTGCCACACTCTTCACATTTGTGGGGTTTCTCTCCAGTATGAATTTTCTTATGTCCACTAAGGTCTGAGGCCTGTTTAAAGGCTTTGCCACACCCTTTACAAATGTAAAGTTTCTCTCCAGTATGAATTCTCTTATGTCTAGTAAGGATTGAGAACCGTTTAAAGGCTTTGCCACAATCCTCACATTTGTAGGGTTTCTCTCCAGTATGAATTATCTTATGTTTTGTCAGGTCTGAGGTGGACTTAAATGCTTTGCTACATTCGTCACATTTGTAGGGTTTCCCTCCACATGAATTCTCTTATGTTTACTAAGGGTTGAGCGATACTTAAAGGCTTTCCCACATTCTCCACATTTGTAGGCTTTCTCTCCAGTATGAGTTTTCTTATGTTGATTAAGGTTTGAGGAGTAAAGGCTTTGCCACATTCATCACAATTATAGGATTTCTCTCCAGTATGAGTCCTCTTATGTCTAGTAAGGCATGAAACCCACATAAAGGCTTTGCCACATTCTTCACATTTGTAGGGTTTCTCTCCAGTATGAATTTTCTTATGTCCACTAAGGTATGAGGCCTCTTTAAAGGCTTTGCCACATTCTTTACAAATGTAAGGTTTCTCTCCAGTATGAATTCTCTTATGGCTACTAAAAGTTGAGAACCATTTAAAGCTTTGCCACAATCCTCACATTGTAGGGCTTCTCTCCAATATGAATTCTCTTATGTTTTGTGTCAGGACTGAGATGCACTTAAAGGCTTTGCCACACTCTCACATTTGTAGGGTGTCTCTCCAGTATGAATTCTCTTGTGTATAATAAGGCTTGCAGACTGTAAAAAACCTTTGCCACATTCATCACATTTGTAGGTTTCTCTCCAGTATGAATTCTCTCATGTTTAATAAGGTTTGAGGGTGAGTTAAAGGCTTTGCCATATTCTTCACATTTGTAGGGATTCTCTCTAGTGTGGATCCTCTGATGTTGAGTTAGGAGTGAGAACATGTGAAAAAATTTGCCACACTCTTTACATTTGAAAGGTTTCTCTCTAGTATGTCTTATCTTATGTCTATTTAAATCTGACAATTTACTAAAGACTTTCACACATTTATTACGTTGAAATATTTTACTATGTGTAGTTGACAAAGATTGGTTAAGTCTGTTATAACATCCTTTCTGCCCCTTCCTCACACTTCTACAGCCTTTCCTACATTGTAAATTCCCATGACCACATATTCTATATCTTCTCAGTAGTGCTTCTTGCAATGAATATTTTGGGCCTTTCTCTGGCCAAAGCTCTTTGGTATTGAGAATACATAGCTGCAAAACATAAAAATAACAAATTACCCCAAAACTAGACTTTGATAAATATACTATAAATTCTAACATATAAAATTATATCAAGTACGTTAGCAAGGTGGCAAAACAAAATACCATAGGCCCTAATAGCTTCACAGACATATATATGTAACAACAACATACTGACCAAAATGCCTGTTTGGGAACTCTATAAATGAGTGAAATGTTTCCAGGCTCCCAACTGAGGACAATGCAAAAAGCCACATAGAAGGGGAAGGAGTTTGTTACATTTACCCAAGGCACCCTTTCCTCCTTTGCAATACAGCATGGTGCCTTCAGGAGTAAACTGCTAACTCCTGGTCACTTCCTCAAAAGAGGAAGATGATTTTCACAAATGTATGCTTACTTCTGGCTTAGGGGGATGTTTCCAAAGATAGGTTTCGGTCTCCTGTGAAATAGGCTACTGAAAAGAATGGTAGGATAAACTGGAAAGACAGCTTGGGTATGCTGCGATAAGTGGTAAATGATTGTTACAGCAACAGAAAGACTGCACTACCAGACAGTTCAAATGTGTAGGAAATGATTACAGCCTTTTAAGAAGAAACACGGAATTTAACTGAAAAATAATCACACCATTCCAGACATATCCTAACCACAGATTTGAGAGGCTCTCAGGATGTCTAGCACAGACAATAGGTTTCAGACTGTCAGGATAAAACCACATTATAAAGACTGTGACATGTAGCTTTTTCTTATTGTAAAAAATCTCAACCAAGGAATACAATGTGTACAAAATATCAGGGCAATGTGGTCCAATAAAAAAATTAAAAATTACAGAAAGCAACCATAAAACATGGAGATGTGTAAAATAATTTTAAAAATTCAAAATAACCTGAATAATGCTCAAAAATCAGGGAAATGAGATTATCAACAAAAAGTTAAAATAGCAAAGAAACAAATTGTGGAGGTGAAAATTACAAGAAGAAATAATGACTGGGAAATTCTCAAATGTAACAAAAAGCGATGGAAAAAATCAAGAAGCTCAACAAACTCCAATAAAGGTGAATGAATAACTAGACCAATAAAATATAATACAGCACAAATATAAACTGTCACATATACAGTCACGTGAAGTGTTATTTATAAGAATGCAATAATGAGAGCAACCCAAAGTTCCCTCAGCAAATGAATGGATAAATATAATGGAATATAAAATAATGGGATATTACTCATTTTTAAAAAAGTAGAAAATATTCTCACAGCCAAAACAAAGATACATCTTGATAGCATTATGCAAAAGGAAATAAGACAGCCACAAAAAGACGAGACTGTATTAATCCATTTATATGAGATATCTAAGGACTTAGACACAGAAAAAGCAGTATATCTGCAAGGACCAGGCAGTGAGGAACTGTAGTACTTTACCGTGTATTGAGATTAGTTTTGCAAGATGAAAACATTCTAGAGATATTTTCATAATATGAATTATACTTGGCATGATTAACTGAATCTTTAAAATGTTTCAGATTGTAAATTTCAAGTTATGTGTTTTTGATAATTAAAAATAATAATGATACCTAAAGGAGATACAGAGCTATGATGCTTTTAAAAAATTATCTTCAAATCACAAGTGTTTCCCCTACACAAATAATGTAAGTTGACCAATAGATATTGAATGAAGATAATTTCTATGACTACTCATCTGAGCAGCATAAAACACCACTGACAACCAAACAACAGAATATAAAAGTCATAAACAATACAGGAGGAATATTTATACAAGCAAATAAACACAGAGATAATTATATTGGAACAAACATATGGCTGACTCACATCTGACTTTTGCCCCACACTGTCTTAGTGTGTAGAGCTGAATATTGCCTTACAAAATGATAATATAAAATGGCCAGGCACGATGGCTCATACCTATAATCCCAGAACTTTGGGAAGCCTAGATGGAGGATTCCCTGAGGTCAGGAGTTCAAGACCAGCCTGGCCAAAGCGGTGAAATGCCATCTCTACTAAAATATAAAAACTGGCCAGGCATCGTGACTCCATCTGTAATCCTAGCACTTTGGGACCAAGGCAGGCTGATCATTTGAGGTCAGGTTTTCGAGACCAACCTGACCATCATGGAGAAACCCTGTCTCTACTAAAATACAAATTAGCCAGGTGTGGGGCAGGTGCCTGTAATCCCAGCTACTCATGAGGCTGAGGCAGGAGAATCACTTAAATCTGGGAGGCGGAGGTTGTGGTGAGCCAAGATCACACCATTGCATGCTAGCCTGGGCAACAAGATCGAAACTCCCTTTCAAAAAGAAAAAAAAAAAATTAGCCAGGCACAGTGGTGCACACCTGAAATCCCAGCTCCTCAGGAGAATCACTTGAACCCAGAGGCATATTTTTGCATTGAGCTGAGATCACATCACAGCACTGCAGCCTGGGTGACAGAGTGAGACTCCATCTCAAAAAAATTACAAAATAAAAACTAAAAGAATTACCTGATGTCAAGAAGCATACTGTACACAAAAAACACAGAAACAAAAATTTCAAAACAAATTAAAACATGAAATTTGAAACTTATCAGATACCAGCAAGTAGAAAAATATATTCATGAAAGAACTCCTAGAAGGGTAACATAGGAAAGAAAAAATAGTACAAAGGTTATTTGAAGAAGAAAGGGGCCAAGAATTTCTCATATTTGAATGTGATGAAAATAAACACTATCACCAAGAATACCTTATCTAGAAAGTTACTTCAAAAATAAGAGAAAAATAAACTTTCCAAATAAACAAAAGTAAGGGTGTTCATCACGGCTAGTAAACTCCCACAAGAAATGCAAAACTGTGCCACGCCTAGCCAGCTCGTGACTATAATCCCAGAATTTGGAAGGACAATACAGGAGGATTGCTTGAGCCAGGAGTTTGTGACCAGTCTGGGCAACATAATGAGACCTTGCCTTAAAAAATGCTAGAAATAATCCACTATGTTGAAAATCAAATGATGCCGCACAATATCATAAAACCATATTCAAATATAGAGCTCTTCATAAATGTAAATATATAAACAGATATAGAATTGTTTACTATTGTAATGATGGTGCATACACTAAAATTCTACTATAGAATTTGAAAAATATATAAATTTGTATAAATCTGTTACTAGATATACAATAAAAATAACTTGTGAATTTAATAACAACTAAAGGATGTAAAGAGCTACAGTTTTCATATTTGATTGAAGTTGTTATGAGATCAAAATATTGTTATAACATTAAGATGTTTTATGTAATCTCCATTATTTAAGGTGCTCACAAAGAAATATTCATAGAAAGTATGCAAAATAAAATGAGAAATAATCAAAACATGTCACTAAAACAACAGAACAAATGAAGGCAGTCAAACAGGAGATGAGGGAAAACCTATCTACAAGAAAAAAGAAAAGTAAGAACCAAAATAGTAGTAGTACATCATTTCTTTAAGAAATTGTTTCAATAAAAACAGTTTAAGCTACTTAAGAAATACAGGGCCGGGCGCGTGGCTCAAGCCTGTAATCCCAGCACTTTGGAGGCCGAGACGGGCGGGCGGATCACGAGGTCAGGAGATCGAGACCATCCTGGCTAACACGGTGAAACCCGTCTCTACTAAAAATACAAAAAAATTAGCCGGCGAGGTGGCGGGCGCCTGTAGTCCCAGCTACTCCGGAGGCTGAGGCAGGAGAATGGCATGAACCCGGGAGGCGGAGCTTGCAGTGAGCTGAGATCTGGCCACTGCACTCCAGCCTGGGTGACAGAGCAAGACTCCGTCTCAAAAAAATAATAATAAAAATAAAAATAAAAAAAGAAAAACAATGGCTAAACAAACACTATTATAAAATACACAATCTACAAGAGACTCACTTTAAACAGTCAAACAGGCTGGAAGCAGAATTTTAAAAATCCACGCAAATAGTAACCACGAATGGGTCATGTGATCCTAATTATATTAGAGAAAACACACTTTAAGTCAAAACCAGAACAAGAGGCAAAGACTGATATTATATAATGGTAAAGTGAGTCTACTTACTAGGAATTTGTAACTGTTACAACTATCTATATGTATATGTAACTATAAAATCAGGCTCCCAATATATGAAGCAAATACTGACAGATAGGAAGAAAGAAATGTACAACACATAGTAACTGCAGACACCAAGATCCCATTTTCAGTAATGAATAGAAAAACCAGAATAGAAAGTATAAAACTAAACACACTCTACAACATATTCTTGCTCAAGGGTCCAATAATTTAATTTTGTTAGCATGTCAGTATAACCCACAGTGGTGAACAAATTTAAAATAATCTCTATCAAAATCCCAATGTTACATTGTTTTGTAGAAATTTATTTTAAAATTTGATCAGAAAATATAACTAAAGGAGAGAAATGCTGATCAGGTAGAAGATAAACAAAAGAAAACCTGGATAACATTATAGATTCTATTAGTCCATTTTGCATTACTATGAATGAATACCTGAGATGGAGTAATTGATAAAGAGGTTTATTAGACTCACAGTTCTGCAGACTATAAAAGAAGCATGGTGACAGCATCTGCTTTTGGTGAGGGTCTCAGTAACCTTAGAATCATGACAAAAGGCAAAGGAGGACCAAACATTTCACATGGTGAAAGAGGGAGCATGTGCAAGGCAGATGTGCCAAATGCCCTTAAACAACTAGCTCTCAAGGGAACTAAAAGAGTGAGAACTCACTCATCACCAAGGGGATGGTGCCAGTTCATTCATGAGGGATTCTCTCCCATGACACAAACACCTCACACCAGACCCCACCTCTAACACTGGGGATCACATTTCAACCAAGATGTGGAGAGGACAAACATCCAAACCCTACCACAAACCAATTAGACATAACAGACAAGTACAGAACTCTCCAGTCAAAAGCAACAGAATACACCATATTCTTCATTGCAACTTGGTGCATTCTGGTAAGGCACAGAACAAGTCTTATTAAACTTAAGAAGATCAAAATCATACAATGTATGTCTTCTGACCAAAATGGAATGAAACTACAAGAATGAAGCTACAAGAAGAAAAGCAATGTGCTACTGAAACAAAGATAGATAAATGATGCTGAAAACAATATCTACACTGAAAAACTTAAGTTGGATTCTTTCCTTGTACCATATACAAAATAAGTTTTTAACAAAATAGCTAAACTTAAAAATATATAAAAAACATAACTCTTAGAAGAAAAAATAGGGGTAAGATATAACATTGGTCTTGGTACTGATTTCTTGGATATGACATCAAATTCATGAGCAACGCAGAACAGAAAAACTGAATTACATTAAACTTCAAAATTTCTGCACATCAAAGAAAACATTTGGTGGAGTAACAATGTCACTTAAGAAATGGGTGAAAATATTTGCAAACCACATGTGATGGGAGTTAATATCTAGCATAAATAATTCTTAAAAATCAACAAAAGTTGAATAACTTGATTTAAAAATAGGCAAAAGACTGAACTGACATTTCTCCAAAAAATACATAAAAATGGCAAAAAGTATTTGAAAGGATGCTTAAAATTACTAATTTATAGATAAATGCAAAACAAAATCACCTCACAAACATTAGACTGGCCATTACAAATTTAAAAATAAATATCAAGTTTGTTGAGGATGTGAAGAAATTAAAACCCATGTGAAAAATAATGTAGCTAAATATATTATGAATGCTCTTCAAAATATTTAAAAGGAAAGCATCATATAATCCAGCAATCCCACTTATGAATCTATATCCAAAATATTCAACACCTGACCTGGAAAACATTTGAACATCCATGTTTGTTGTATCATTATTCACAAAAACCAAAGGCAGAAACAATCTTTATGTCACTGGACAAACACATTTTTAAAATTGCCATATACACACAATGGAATATTATTAAAGGATATCTTGTCACATTTCAAAATAAACTTTGAAAATATTCTATCAACTGAAATAAGCCAGTAACAAAGTCATTCATACTATCTGATTTCACTTATATGAGATATCTTTAGTAGTCAAACTCAGAAATAGAAAGTGGAAGGGTGTTTGTCCAGGGCTGGAGAGAGGGTAAAATGGGCAGTTGTTACTTAACATGTACTGAGTTTTAGTTTTGTAAGATGTAAAAGTTCTAGAGGCCTTTTGCATAACAATATACTTATCATGACTGAAATTTACACTTTTTTAAGACTGGGTCTCAATCTGTTGCCCGGGATAGAGTGCAGTGATGAGTGATGTGACCACAGCTTACTGCCATCTCCAATCTCAGGCTCAAGTGAACCTCCCACCTCAGCCTCCCAGGTATCTGAAATTAGAGGCACATGCTACCATACCCAGCTAAGTTTTCTAATTTGTTGTAGATATCGGGTCTCCATATGTTGCTCAGGCTGGTCTCAAACTCCTGGGTTTAGGCAATGCTCCTGCCTCACCCTCCCAAAGTACTAGGATTACAGTCATGAGCCACTATACCTGGCCATAAAGTGTACACTTAAGCACAATTAAAAGGGTAAATTTTATGTTTTGTATTTTCAAGACAATTAAACTTTTTTCAAAGGATAACTAAAAAGCCATACAGAAATAAATCTTTCCAAAAATTACCTTCAAATCATAAAAGTGTTTCTCATGTACTAAAAAATATATATTCATTAAACACATGGTGAAAATAAGTGAAAAATAGCTTAAATTACTACCAGTCACCTGGACAGGATAAGTCAACCAAGAAAACAAATATCGGAGATAAGCCATAATAAAATTAGAGTCATATTTATAGTTAAAATCACATACATATAACTTAACTATGATAGACATATGGCTGATTCATCTTTTAATTAAAACTCATACTGACAAAATGTACATTCAAAGTTGCACATTGTCTAAAACTATAACACATAAAACAAAAAACACAATAAACTGATGTCAAAATTCTATACAAAAAAATGAAACTTCCCAATTTTAATAAGATAAATATTTACGCATAAAATCTGGAATGCAACATTGATGTACCACTTAAAAAGTATTTGGGCCGGGCGCGGTGGCTCAAGCCTGTAATCCCAGCACTTTGGGAGGCCGAGTCGGGCGGATCACGAGGTCAGGAGATCGAGACCATCTTGGCTAACACGGTGAAACCCCGTCTCTACTAAAAATACAAAAAACTAGCTGGGCGAGGTGGCGGGCGCCTGTAGTCCCAGCTACTCGGGAGGCTGAGGCAGGAGAATGGCGTAAACCCATGAGGCGGAGCTTGCAGTGAGCTGAGATCCGGCCACTGCACTCCAGCCTGGGCGACAGAGCGAGACTCCGTCTCAAAAAAAAAAAAAAAAAAAAGTATTTGTCCAAATAACTAAAACTATCAACCATGTGCACTCATGGAAAGCAGGTATTTTAAATCATTGATATGGAGTGTATGGCAGTAAATTTTCATAGAAACTGCACTATACCATAAATAAAAGGTTCTAATAAAAATATTTTAATGAGTAAGCATTTAAAAGGCATGAAAGGTAATTTTTAGTATGTTTTAATATATTGATGCTATTCTTACACAAAATAATACTGTTGTAATTTAACCTTTAGAAGCATATAATAGTGTTACATTTCTAAATAGAAAAAAACTATATATGTTTTGTAAAATAAAGTGAGAGTCACTGATATATAAAATAAGTATTTGGAAATAAATCATATTATCATTTAGATGTAGACTGAAGAAAGTGAGTGGAAATCCTATGATTCCTTTTTGCCTGCAGTAAAAAATTTACAAGTGACTGTTTGGTAAATACGAGGTGCCTACTGATTATCTGATTTACTTTAGACATCACATGTAAATTCTGGCATATTGTTCTGAATGTCTGAATATAAAATTACAACTCTGAAATAGAAAACAGAAACAAAGCATACAGGAAACTGACATCAGTACACTATTGGAATAGATGGTGCCTGGCTTGTATAGGATCCCATAGCCACAAAAAAAGTGTAGGTTATCCCTGATAAAAGTGTCTTTATGAGAGAGTGAGCATGGCTCACACCTGTAATCACAGCTAAATGATACAGGAAGGTTGTTTCAGGCCAGAAGTTCCAGATCAGCCTGGAAATATAGCAAGGCCCCATGTCAAACAAAAAGCGTACCTTTAAGAAAGCTTTGGGATCTGGGGGGAAGTTGTGAAACCCTGCTAAAGCTCAAGATTGAGAAGCAGCCATTTTAGAAGGCAGGCCCTCATTCAGGTGGCAAACTACAGGACTCCTGGTTTTGGCTACACAGCAAGAAATGGTCTACCCAACTCGATCCCACTGAGAATACTGAACAGACTCTATAACCATTTGAAACTCAGGCACAGTCTGGGAGTAGTCCTGTCTGTCCAGAGACCTTAGAGGAGACACCCAAGGACTGCAGACCTTGGACTTTACTGTGGTCCCTGAAAGAGTTCAGTGACTCAGTTCTAGCTTCCTTTGTCACAGCTCATGGCTGGTCCTGTCCATTTAGCAAGCCACACAGTGACCTGGGAAAACCTGCCCAGGTGCTCAGTGGGAGCCACACACTCATCCACACCGTGATAATAAGACCCACCATATATAGACTTAACTGCAGACATCTGTTCTTGTTTCTGCCCTACAGACCCAAGTTCTGAAGGAAATCCAGTCTGCCCAGGAATAAGACAGGGATCACAATCACCCAAGACCCTGGTAACAAGACAACTGAAGGCAGACCCAGCAGCCTTGTGACCCAGCTACAACCCCTATTCACTACAAACCCTGAGGGCATCCCATCCCCTGGGGGAACCAACAAGAGAAGATCTTTACCTCTTGGAACCAGATTATAAAAACTTGAAAAGGTGTTTACTTCTTCAGATTCACAGGCACCAATGCAAGGCTATATTGTACCCACTGTCAATGCTTTTATTTTAACACAGCACTGAAAGTACACGACAAAATTTCTCAAGTAAAATTGTTTTAAAAGTTATTCAAGTTGAAGACAAGAAAAAATGTTGCTGTTTGTAGATGACATGATGCTATATACAGAAAACTATAAACAGTAAGCCAAAATCTGTCTAAGCTAATAAATGCACTCCATATGTTAGTAAAATCTAAAATTAACATACAAATATCAGTTATGGTTTCATACACTAACATCAAACTACCTGATTTAAAAAAGCAGAAAACAATCTCATTTAAAATAGCATTAAAGTAATAAATTTCTAAGGCACAACTTTAACCAAGGAGGTAAAAGATCTTTATACTGAAAGATATAGGTATTGATGAAAGAAAATGAAGAAGATACAAGAAATGTAAAATTATTCCACATTTATAGATTGGAAGAATAAATATTGTTAAAGTACCATATTATCCAAAGTCATCTATAGATTCAGTGAAGTCCCTATCACAATTCCAGTGGCATTTTGCACAGTAATACAAAATACAATCCTAAAATGTATATGAAAGTACAATAGATTTGAATAGCCAGAGTAATCTTGAGGAAAAAATACAAAGGAAAGGGACATCATACTTTATGATTTCAAACTATATTTAAAGACTACACCAAGAAAAATGGGATGGTAAGCATGGGAAAAAATGGACACAAAAACCAACAGAACAGAATAGAGAGCCCGGAAATAAACCCATGCATATAAGGTCAACCCTGAACAAGTGCACCAAAAATACACAGTGAAAAATGTATAGTGTCTTCAGTACTCAGATCTGGGAAAACTGGATCCCCACAAGCAAAATATTAAAATTAGATTCTTTTTCTTACACCATATGAACAATTACCTTGAATTGAAGATGTAAATATAAGACATGAATCCTAAAACTCCTAAAAAATAGGAAGAAATCTTGATAGTCCTGGCAATATATTCTTTTTGTCTCAACACCAAAAGTACAGCAGCAAAAGGAGATATAAACAAGCTGAATTGCATCAAACTAGAAAGCTTTTGCACAGAAAATAGAATAAAATAAGAAATTTATGAAATGGGAGAAAATACTTGCAAACTATACATGTAAGAGAATAATATATGAAAAATAAGGAACTAAGCAAATCCAAAGCCAAAACAATAATGAAAATAATAACCCAATTGAAAAATATGCAAAAGACTGAATTCATATTTTAAAATGAAGACACAAATGGCCAACAAATATATGAAAAGTTACAAAACATCACCAATCATCAGGCAACTGCAAATCAAAATCGTGATGAGCTATCACCTCACATCTGTTAGGATGTAATAGAGTTGTATAGATATATCCATCTCTATATGAACTTTTACATAAAAGCTCATATATCTATGTGTATGTGTTTGTATATATACATATACACACATACACACACATCTTTACATATATATGTAAATAAATATAACAATTATTGATAAGAATGTGAAAAAAAAATTCTGTACACTCCTGGAGAGTTTTAAATTGGTAGAGTCATTATAAAAACCAATATGAATGTTATCTGAAAAACAGAACTGCCAGGCAATCTAGCAATCCCACTTTTGGATATATAATCAAAGGAAACAAAGCAAATATTTCCAAGAAACATTTGCACTCCCAAGTTCATTGCATTATTCACAATTTCAAATATATAAAAAACCCTACATGTTTGTGAATGCCGAATGGATAAAGTAAATATGGCCCAAATAGACAACAGAATATTATTCAGCCATAAAACATAATGGAATCTTGCCATTTCAACAACATGGATGAACCTGAAGGATATTGTACTAAATGAAATAAGAAAGGCACATTAAGAGAAATACTGCTTGTTCTCACTTATACAACAAATATGAAAAGGCTGAACTTATAAAATCAGAGTCCAGTGTTAGTTGTCAGGGACTGGAGGTGAGGAAAATGAATGATACAAACTTTCAGTTATAAGATGAATAAGTTTTAAGGATCTAATATATAGCTTCATGACTACTGCTAACAATGTTTTGTATGCTTAAAATTTGCTAAGGCAGTAAACAGGTGTTCTCACTACAAAAAAAAGTACTAAGAGTAGACATGTCTGTTAATGTGATCATACTAATTATTTCACAGTATATACACATAGCAAGTCATTACATTATACACAAAAAATATGTAGTTATACAAAAGTAATTTGTAAAAAATCCACAATATATATGCACATACATATATACACAGGCACCTGAATGACACAGTCCTGGTAAGCCTCATATTAAACAAGATAAAATTATAAAATAATAGTTATTAAAAATAAGGTCACAAATGGGACTTTCATATGTGCTCAGCAATGTTGTAAGCTCCCTAATGGCATAGTATATTTGAGAAATATATGGAGTAGATAAATTAAAGTATCTTATAGTTAAGGAATTAGGGCATGTAGACCTTAAGTGACCAACTCAGTTCATACTAAAAAAAGTGATGTAAAAATAATATCAGATTTTTTTTTTTTTTTTAGTTTGGGCATATGCTTAGTATTCTGATGAAATTACCGAGTATGAATTTCTGTAGAAACACATTTGAAACCTCATATGTTAAGAAATTTTAAAGCAGACAACTCATAACACCTGTCCCTGGTGTTCCTGGAATTTCTTAAATCCCAATATCACTACTACTCTACAAATTTCAGCCATGATTCAAAAGGGGAACTTAAAAATGGCTTACCATGGTTTCTAAAAATATACATTTGTGTGTCCCTAAAGGCAACAGAAAAGCAGCCAGATCATGCAGTCCCTCATATGCCAAGAAAATGACTTTGCCTCTCAATGTAAACATGAAGGAGGATCACTAAAGGGAAAGTAGAATCCATAGAGCATTTAAGAGCATGAGACAGAAGATGCCCCTGTATGAGAGAAAGAGAAAGAGAAAGAAACCCAGGCTTCTCACAAACTATTTCCATTGAAAGGCAGGCCTCCCAAATCACATTTTAAGGTCTGGTTTCCTCATTGACCTTGGAACTCTCATCTGTCATCTGCTGTGCCATCTGCTTCATTCACTCTCACCTACCTGGGTGTTTTGCTACTGTCTCATGTCTGCTCAGATTCCAAGGCTCTTTCCTTTCTTCCAGATAGGTGATCAGCTCTGGCTTAGAGACAGCAATACCTGTTTTATTTTAAAAAGCAACTGTTGCTGGGATTTTCCAATTACCAATCTAGTACTATCTTTAGTAGGGAAAAGAAGACATAACAGAAGTCTAGAAAATCCCCAAATACTGTTTTATGACAGAACCTCCAGAATATTTAGGACATACTTTAAATTTCTGGGTCTTTACCTCAACTACCCAGTATTACTGAATCAAAAATTAGTGGGGGCAATAGGAATTTCAGGTGTGGGCAACAATATTTTAAGCCACCAAACTTCTGGAATTACCACTTATCTATAATTAAAAACACAGATCAGCTCAGGAAAGGGGAAAGTTCAGGTAAAAATGGAACATCTTCAAGAATTTCTTTTCTACAACAACAAGTCTCCAAGATGGTCTTGAAAGAAGGAATCTAAAATATATTCGTGGAAAGCAGAAACTACAAAAATCATTCTACAAAGGATGGAAATGAAACCCTTGTGGTATATTAGGAAAAATGTATTGAAATTATCCTCACCCAGAGAGACCAGGTTTCTGTAGTTCTCTAACATCACATTTCTATACAAATTCTGCTGAGCAGTGTCCAGACATTGCCACTCCTCCACAGAGAATTCTATGGCCACATCCTTGAATGTCAACAGTCTCTGAAAAAAACAAACACAAAAAAAGTACACAAACACATGTTTGCCAAGTGGCCATAGGCATAATTCTTAATTTGACTCAAGATGAAAAGAGTGAAGAGGACTGATTGTGACTTGTATGATTGCCTAGAGTCATCTAATAAAATACTTTTCAACACAGAAATATTCTCTCCTGGAGGAAAGAGAATGGAATAAGATCTCTAACACCAGTGTATCAGCGTATGCTTTTCTGTATAATAAAATATAACATTAAGAGCATGAACACAGACACATTTTTGAGGACTATATTTACATCATACAGAGTAAGTTGTATGTATTTTTCAGATGAAAAAGTCATGGCTAAACAGAGGGTACTGCTCAAATTTTAATATGCACAACAATAAACTGAAGATCTGATTATGCAGATTTTGTTTCAGGAGATCTGGGATAAAGCCTGAGTTTCTGAATTTCTAACAAGCTCACCAGTGATGCTAACATTTCTGGCCTAAGAAGAATGTTGTGTTAAACACCCAGTCAGTGGCAGAGCCTGGGATTATCCCAGTTTTTCTGACCAGTAAACAATGAGAGCCTTCATTTTTCAAAGAAAGATATATGTAAAGAGAATCAAAGAAGACAGGGGAGCTTCCAAATTAAATGTGATGGTTTATGCACATCAGCTGGTAAGTGCCCCCAAGGTACTAAATAATAAAGGGAAAGATAATTAATTCTATAGCAGAAAAATCTGTCACAGAGCTCTTTATCCAAGTGAATGAAATTAACACCAACTATAACAGGACAGGTTTTTATTGTGTGCTGAGGCAGAGGACACATCGCCACTGCTGTGATACTGGCCCCCAAAAAAGTAAGCTATAATCTCAATCTAATCATCAAAATACATCAGCTGTATGAAAAGCTGTATGGGAGATAGCTCCCATATTCTGTAATCTCTAATAGTGTATTTAAATAGTCTTTACTTAGCATCCTAGAGAGCAAGTATCTCCAACTTACTTTTCTTAGAACTTTCTGAATTAATCTGGGCAATAAATGCCATTCTGTTCAAATGTGTATTTTCTTAATCCTCTTCTGCACAGAGCTGATGAAAAACACAGATGGAACCTAAACAGTACATATTCTCCTTCTTCATTAATATACAAGGACTCCAGCACTTCCCCAATAGGAATCTTGATTATCCACACCTTCCCATGTTCAACAGCCATGAAGGGAACATTTTACATATTACAGATCATAAATTCATGGCGAGAATTCTGCATGGCTCGTAAGAAGGCGAGATAAAGAGAATGTGGAGAAGGCTCTGGTATATAGCAAAGAAAATTTCCGGAAGCCCCTGACTATTAGAAGAAAAGAGAAAAAAATAGTTGAAACAAATTCATTAAGGAGGAACAGCACAAATAGAGGAGTAAAGGTTTGCTAGTTCTAAACACATGGAATTCCAGGAAGCAGAGTGGACACAGCTCAATCTAAGACACATTCACCAGAGAACAAGCCATTTCTTCCTCTTCTTCTTCCTCTGGGATTCCTTCACAAGTTTCTCTGGAAAACTCACACCTGAATCTTGAGACTATGACTTTAAAAGTATCAGCATAACCCACTCACCTGCTGTCACCACCACAACAGGCAGAAGGACCTAGATGTTCAGAAAAAGCCCACCCCTTCTGTCTTTTATAACACAAGAGATTCGAGGACAATGAGATCCTCCTCAAAGATCAAAATTTCAGTTTCTCTTTTCTTGCCCTCAGGTGCCTTCACCTAGCACAGATGCCAGAAATTTCTGCTGCAGCAATGGGAATATGTGCTGCACTGACTTGACCCTACCAAACCCAAGGAGAGTAGGCACTGTGACCTCTTTCTGGAGCAAAGGTTGAACTCAGCTTTCATGAATATATCTTGAAACCCTTGTGCTTGACCCTGGCCTCACCTCAGAGTTACATGAGGCATTTAATTAAAACAACATGGATGCTTCCACCCAGACCAAGACAGACTCTGAGGGAGGGCACAAGGCAAGAGGTTTCTTCAAACTGGCCGTGTGATCCTAATTAGAAGCTTGGGCTGAGAACCACTTTGCCAAGCATTGTCTTTCCAGCTTCACTGTGCATATAAATCATTTGGTAATCTTAGCCCCACCACACGTAATGTGATTCTGCAGGTTTTGAAAGTGTCTATGAATGGTTCCCTGTCAATGCTGATGTTGTTCCCCCTGGACCTGTTAGCAGCACTCAGCTGAAGAAAGTAGGCACAGCACAGAGACCCTTACACCCAGCACTGTTGTCACAAGTACATATGATCCAAGTGAAGACAACAAACCTCCATCGTGAAAGATCACATTCTTTGCTGGCATTTTAAGGTTCACAGACGGAGGCAAAAACAGCAATGTCTGAGCAAGTCTGCATTTGGAAAATAACACGTACAGATTCACTAATGCAATGCTTATTAAGCAGATGATATGTGCTCAGAAGTATGTTAAGGAGCACTGTTCTGGGAATCTCACATTATGTGACTTAATCCTCATAACAGCCTGGGAGTTGGGTACTAAGTGTTCAATAATTCCCAGGATTTAGATGAAGGACCCAGCATTTTTATTTCTTCTTCTGTTTCCTCATCATTGATTTTGAAAAGAAAATATATAGAATGAAAGGGAAATATAGACTGATAAGAATATAGAAAGGAAGGATAAAGTGTAGTTCAGAGAGATTTCTCATTGTTATGTTTGTGTTTACTTTCTTGTGACTTGTGGAGCAACTACTGGAGCTGCAGAAATAGAACGTAGGTTGCTGGGTGTGATGTGTCAATAAGCCCTGGCTTCGATGAAAAAGAAAGAAATTAAGGCTTCAAAATATACAGTAAACTGATCCCATTTATCTACTTTTGAGTTTCAGGAACTTTTGAGCACAAGTTCTGGAGAGGCAGCAGGAGCCACCACCCAAAACTCTGATCTCCTCTGTTCTGTGAGGAGAGATTCCAGAACTAGATGAGGCCCAGAAGAGGGTGAATCTGGACAGGGCTGGGGCAAGGAGAGGGTCCTATGTAGAATTATGTTCTCAAAGCTCCTGGGGTATTTCCAGTTCTCTTTCCTAAGCCTAAGAGTTTGTGTAATTTTAATCTATTTTAGCTACCTCCTTGTCTATTTTATAACATATAATACCAAGAAATTTAACCAAAACCCTTAGGGTTTTCTAGGACAATTTTATTAGAAGCTAAATATGTGTTCTTAGCAAGGTAAAAACACTAGAAATAGCAACAACAACCATCACAACTCTTCTGTGTATGAATAGCCCTTCAGGTGGTGACATCAGAAGTCACAACAGCATAAAGGACTTCATCCCAATGAAGCCCAAGTCCCCTGCACACCTCCCTTTATTGTACTGACCACATGGTGCTGAATTCTACCATTTATCCAGTTGCTCCAGATTGAAAGTTCCTAGATGGTAGGGACCATGACTGCTTCACCTATTTTTTCTCATGGCATATGAGGTGGAGGTAATTGGTTTATCAGTTTGAGTCTCCAGACCTCCTCCTTGTTTTTCACCCAAATACCAAGAAACTGGAGAAACTCTCCTCCGGATACCAACCAAGAGCTTCCTTCCATGAGGAAAGAAACAAGCACTGGGTGCCTCATTTATCTTACTCTGAGATGGAACCAGAATTAGACACTCTTGTCAGCCTGGTCCAAGTCTGCACAGGACATCCTCAAATGTCTCGCAGACCCACAGGTCATTGTGAGAGGGTTCCTAGTGACCCTGGGATTATGGCCACATGGTGATCCAGACAAGACAGGCTTAACCTGACTCTAAATAGAAAATCGAATTGTCGAGA
This sequence comes from Trachypithecus francoisi, assembly GCF_009764315.1. Classification (NCBI taxonomy): domain Eukaryota; kingdom Metazoa; phylum Chordata; class Mammalia; order Primates; family Cercopithecidae; genus Trachypithecus; species Trachypithecus francoisi. The sequence continues at coordinate 31,122 of NW_022680707.1, read as the reverse complement.
AGGCGGAGCAAGATGGCCGAATAGGAACAGCTCCAGTCTCCAACTCCCAGCGCGAGCGACACAGAAGACCGGTGATTTCTGCGTTTTCAACTGAGGTACTGGGGTCATCTCTCTAGGGAGTGCCGGACATTGGTGCTGGTCAGCTGCTGCAGCCCGACCAGCGAGAGCTGGAGCAGGGCGAGGCATTGCCTCACCTGGAAGCACAAGGGGGAAGGGAATCCCTTTTCCTAGCCAGGGGAACTGAGACACACAACACCTGGAAAATTGGGTAACTCCCACCCCAATACTGCGCTTTAAGGAAACAGGCACACCAGGAGAATATATCCCACACCTGGCCGGGAGGGTCCCACGCCCACGGAGCCTCCCTCACTGCTAACACAGCCGTCTGCGGCGATCTATCCGCAAGGCAGCAGCGAGGCTGGGGGAGGGGTGCCCGCCATTGCTAAGGCTTAAGTAGGTAAACAAAGCCGCTGGGAAGCTCGAACTGGGTGGAGCTCACAGCAGCTCAAGGAAGCCTGCCTGTCTCTGTAGACTCTACCTCTGCGGACAGCGCACAGCTGCAGTCCAACAGGGGAAAGAGCGGGGGCCGGTGCAGAGGCGAACGACTCTGTCTGACAGCTGTGGGGAGAGCCGTGGATCTCCCAACGCGGAGGTTGAGAGCCGTGGATCTCCCAACGCGGAGGTTGAGATCCGAGAACGGACAGACTGCCTGCTCAGGTGCGTCCCCTGAGTAGCCTAGATGGGAGTCATCCCCCACTAGGGGCAGTCTGACACCCCACACCTCACAGGGTGGAGTCACCCCTGAGAGGAAACTTCCAAAGAAAGAATCAGACAGGTACACTCACTGTTCAGCAATATTCTATCTTCGGCAAACTCTGCTGCTGATACCCAGGCAAACAGAGTCTGGAGTGGACCTCAAGCAATCTCCAACAGACCAACAGACAGTCCTTCTGACTGTCAGACGGAAAACTATCAAACAGGAAGGACACCTATACCAAAACCCCATCAGTACGTCACCATCATCAAAGACCAGAGACAGATAAAACCACAAAGATGGGGGAAGCAGGGCAGAAAAGCTGGAAATTCAAAAAATAAGAATGCATCTCCCCCTGCAAAGGAGCGCAGCCCATCACCAGCAACGGATCAAAGCTGGTCAGAGAATGACTTTGACGAGATGAGAGAAGAAGGCTTCAGTCCATCAAAACTCTCAGAGCTAAAGGAGGAATTACGTACCCAGCGCAAAGAAACTAAAAATCTTGAAAAAAAAGTGGAAGAATTGACAGCTAGACTAATTAATGCAGAGAGAAGATCATAAACGAAATGACAGAGATGAAAACCATGACACGAGAAATACGTGACAAATGCACAAGCTTCAGTAACCGACTCGATCAACTGGAAGAAAGAGTATCAGCGAGTGAGGATCAAATGAATGAAATGAAGCGAGAAGAGAAACCAAAAGAAAAAAGAAGAAAAAGAAATGAACAAAGCCTGCAAGAAGTATGGGATTATGTAAAACGACCAAATCTACGTCTGATTGGAGTGCCTGAAAGTGAGGGGGAAAATGGAACCAACTTGGAAAACACTCTTCAGGATATCATCCAGGAGAACTTCCCCAACCTAGTAGGGCAGGCCAACATTCAAATTCAGGAAATACAGAGAACGCCACAAAGATACTCCTCCAGAAGAGCAACTCCAAGACACATAATTGTCAGATTCATCAAAGTTGAAATGAAGGAAAAAATCTTAAGGGCAGCCAGAGAGAAAGGTCGGGTTACCACAAAGGGAAGCCCATCAGAATAACAGCAGACCTCTCGGCAGAAACTCTACAAGCCAGAAGAGAGTGGGGGCCAATATTCAACATTCTTAAAGAAAAGAATTTTCAACCCAGAATTTCATATCCAGCCAAACTAAGCTTCATCAGTGAAGGAGAAATAAAATCCTTTACAGATAAGCAAATGCTTAGAGATTTTGTCACCACCAGGCCTGCCTTACAAGAGACCCTGAAGGAAGCCCTAAACATGGAAAGGAATAACCGGTACCAGCCATTGCAAAAACATGCCAAAATGTAAAGACCATCGAGGCTAGGAAGAAACTGCATCAACTAACGAGCAAAATAACCAGTTAATATCATAATGACAGGATCAAGTTCACACATAACAATATTAACCTTAAATGTCAATGGACTAAATGCTCCAATTCAAAGACACAGACTGGCAAACTGGATAAACAGTCAAGACCATCAGTCTGCTGTATTCAGGAGACCCATCTCACATGCAGAGACATACATAGGCTCAAAATAAAGGGATGGAGGAAGATCTACCAAGCAAATGGAGAACAAAAAAAGCAGGGGTTGCAATCCTAGTCTCTGATAAAACAGACTTTAAACCATCAAAGATCAAAAGAGACAAAGAAGGCCATTACATCATGGTAAAGGGATCAATTCAACAGGAAGAGCTAACTCTCCTAAATATCTATGCACCCAATACAGGAGCACCCAGATTCATAAAGCAAGTCCTTAGAGACCTACAAAGAGACTTAGACTCCCATACAATAATAATGGGAGACTTCAACACTCCACTGTCAACATTAGACAGATCAACGAGACAGAAAGTTAACAAGGATATCCAGGAATTGAACTCATCTCTGCACCAAGCGGACATAGTAGACATCTATAGAACTCTCCACCCCAAATCAACAGAATATACATTCTTCTCAGCACCACATCGCACTTATTCCAAAATTGATCACATAATTGGAAGTAAAGCACTCCTCAGCAAATGTACAAGAACAGAAATTATAACAAACTGTCTCTCAGACCACAGTGCAATCAAACTAAAACTCAGGACTAAGAAACTCAATCAAAACCGCTCAACTACATGGAAACTGAACAACCTGCTTCTGAATGACTACTGACTACATAACGAAATGAAAGCAGAAATAAAGATGTTCTTTGAAACCAATGAGAACAAAGATACAACATACCAGAATCTCTGGGACACATTTAAAGCAGTGTGTAGAGGGAAATTTATAGCACTAAATGCCCACAAGAGAAAGCAGGAGAGATCTAAAATTGACACTCTAACATCACAATTAAAAGAACTAGAGAGGCAAGAGCAAACACATTCAAAAGCTAGCAGAAGGCAAGAAATAACTAAGATCAGAGCAGAACTGAAGGAGATAGAGACACAAAAAACCCTCCAAAAAATCAATGAATCCAGGAGTTGGTTTTTTGAAAAGATCAACAAAATTGACAGACCGCTAGCTAGACTAATACAGAAGAAAAGAGAGAGGAATCAAATAGACGCAATAAAAAATGATAAAGGGGATATCACCACCGACCCCACAGAAATACAAACAACCATCAGAGAATACTATAAATGCCTCTACGCAAATCAACTAGAAAATCTAAAAGATATGGATAATTTCCTGGACACTTACACTCTCCCAAGACTAAACCAGAAAGAAGTTGAATCCCTGAATAGACCAACAGCAGGCTCTGAAATTGAGGCAACAATTAATAGCCTACTCACCAAAAAAAGTCCAGGACCAGATGGATTCACAGCTGAATTCTACCAGAGGTACAAGGAGGAGCTGGTACCATTCCTTCTGAAACTATTTCAATCAATAGAAAAAGAGGGAATCCTCCCTAACTCTTTTTATGAGGCCAACATCATCCTGATACCAAAGCCTGGCAGAGACACAACAAAAAAAGAGAATTTTAGACCAATATCCCTGATGAACATCGATGCAAAAATCCTCAATAAAATACTGGCAAACCGGATTCAGCAGCACATCAGAAAGCTTATCCACCATGATCAAGTGGGCTTCATCCCTGGGATGCAAGGCTGGTTCAACATTCGCAAATCAATAAACGTAATCCAGCATATAAACAGAACCAAGGACAAGAACCACATGATTATCTCAATAGATGCAGAAAAGGCTTTTGACAAAATTCAACAGCCCTTTATGCTAAAAACGCTCAATAAATTCGGTATTGATGGAATGTACCTCAAAATAATAAGAGCTATTTATGACAAACCCACAGCCAATATCATACTGAATGGGCAAAAACTGGAAAAATTCCCTTTGAAAACTGGCACAAGACAGGGATGCCCTCTCTCACCACTCCTATTCAACATAGTGTGGAAGTTCTGGCTAGGGCAATCAGGCAAGAGAAAGAAATCAAGGGTATCCAGTTAGGAAAAGAAGAAGTCAAATTGTCCCTGTTTGCAGATGACATGATTGTATATTTAGAAAACCCCATCGTCTCAGCCCAAAATCTCCTTAAGCTGATAAGCAACTTCAGCAAAGTCTCAGGATACAAAATAATGTGTAAAAATCCCAAGCATTCTTATACACCAGTAACAGACAAGCAGAGAGCCAAATCAGGAATGAACTTCCATTCACAATTGCTTCAAAGAGAATAAAATACCTAGGAATCCAGCTTACAAGGGATGTAAAGGACCTCTTCAAGGAGAACTACAAACCACTGCTCAGTGAAATAAAAGAGGACACAAACAAATGGAAGAACATACCATGCTCATGGATAGGAAGAATCAATATCGTGAAAATGGCCATACTGCCCAAGGTGATTTATAGATTCAATGCCATCCCCATCAAGCTACTAATGACTTTCTTCAGAGAATTGGAAAAAACGGCTTTAAAGTTCATATGGAACCAAAAAAGAGCCCGCATTGCCAAGACAATCCTAAGTCAAAAGGACAAAGCTGGAGGCGTCACGCTACCTGACTTCAAACTATACTACAAGGCTACAGTAACCAAAACAGCATGGTACTGGTACCACAACAGAGATATAGACCAATGGAACAGAACAGAGTCCTCAGAAATAATACCACACATCTACAGCCATCTGATCTTTGACAAACCTGAGAGAAACAAGAAATGGGGAAAGGATTCCCTATTTAATAAATGGTGCTGGGAAAATTGGCTAGCCATAAGTAGAAAGCTGAAACTGGATCCTTTCCTTACCCCTTATACGAAAATTAATTCAAGATGGATTAGAGACTTAAATGTTAGACCTAGAAGAAAATCTAGGTAGTACCATTCAGGACATAGGCATGGGCAAGGACTTCATGTCTAAAACACCAAAAGCAACGGCAGCAAAAGCAAAAATTGACACATGGGATCTAATTAAACTAAAGAGCTTTTGCACAGCTAAAGAAACTACCATCAGAGTGAACAGGCAACCTACAGAATGGGAGAAAATTTTGCAACCTACTCATCTGACAAAGGGCTAATATCCAGAATCTACAAAGAACTCAAACAAATATACAAGGAAAAAACAAACAACCCCATCAAAAAGTGGGCAAAGGATATGAACAGACATTTCTCAAAAGAAGACATCCATACCGCCAACAGACACATGAAAAAATGCTCATCATCACTGGCCATCAGAGAAATGCAAATCAAAACCACAATGAGATACCATCTCACACCAGTTAGAATGGCAATCATTAAGAAGTCAGGAAACAACAGGTGTTGGAGAGGATGTGAAGAAATAGGAACACTTTTACACTGTTGGTGGGATTGTAAACTAGTTCAACCATTATGGAAAACAGTATGGCAATTCCTCAAGGATCTAGAACTAGATGTACCATATGACCCAGCCATCCCACTACTGGGTATATACCCAAAGGATTATAAATTACTCTACTACAAAGACACATGCACACGTATGTTTATTGCAGCACTATTCACAATAGCAAAGACTTGGAATCAACCCAAATGTCCATCTGTGACAGACTGGATTAAGAAAATGTGGCATATACATCATGGAATACTATGCAGCCATAAAAAAGGATGAGTTTGCGTCCTTTGTAGGGACATGGATGCAGCTGGAAACCATCATTCTTAGCAAACTATCACAAGAAGAGAAAACCAAACACCGCATGTTCTCACTCATAGGTGGGAACTGAACAATGAGATCACTTGGACTCAGGAAGGGGAACATCACACACTGGGGCCTATCATGGGGAGGGGGGAGGAGGGAGGGATTGCATTGGGGAGTTATACATGATATAAACGTCATGCACATGTACCCTAGAACTTAAAGTATAATAAATAATTAATTAATAATTAATTAATTAAAAAAAAAAAAAAGAAAATCGAATTGTCCCGGTGGAGCTCCAGAACTTGGATCCAGATGTGGTATCAGCCATCCTAATTAGCTAATTCTTAGGAAAGGGGAAGGACAAGAATATTGTACTCCAGTATCACATTTTACAGGTAGATGTAGTTGTGGTCATAGCTCTAATTATTTTATGGCATTGACCTCTCACTGCTAAGATGTGATGAAAAAAAAGAGTCAAACTCTGTAAAACATTTGAATAGATTTACTCTGAGCAAAATTAGAGTGACCATGGCCCATGACACAGCCCTCAGGAGACATGGAGAACATGTGCCCAAGGTGGTCTTGCTGAAGCTTGGTTTTGCATATTTTAGAGACACATGAGACATTAATCAAATACATTTAAGATATACATTGGGCCAACCCATAAACGTAGGAGAACTCAAAACTGGAGGTTTCATGTTACAGGTAGATTGAACAGTTTTCTGATTGGCAATTGGTTGAAGGAGTTATTATCAATATAAAGGAATGTCTGGGTCATGATAAGGGGTTGTGCAGACCACAGATTTATAATGCAGATGAAGCCTCCAGGTCACAGGCTTCAAAACTAATAGAGTGTAAATGTTTCTTATCAGACTAAAGGTCTGTGTTGATGTTAACCTTGGTTGGCTTTTCCTGAATTCCAAAGGGAAGAGGTCACAATGAAGCATGTCTAACCCCCAATTCCTGCCATGGCCTGAGCCAATCTTTCAGGTTCACTTTGGAATGCCCTGGCCAAGAGGAAGGGTCTATTCGGATGTTTGGGAAGGCCTCAGAATTTTAATTTTGGTTTAACGATGCTTGTTTATACTTACAGATTCTGCCATCAGATTCTATATACATCAGAAGCCTCCCGCTTATCTGCAGCAAGTCACTGGACAAGATCTGGAAAGCTCAAAGGGACACATTCTGAAAGGGGGACTTTAAGATGTCAATGTTGACCTCACTATGAAGAAAATGTCTCCTGTGGGTTTTCTGTACATTCTCAACCTTTAGTCTAGCCCTGTTTTGTAAATCCCAGATGGTGGCCAGTTCTTACGTGCAGGTTCCAGGTGGGATCCACCTGTCTCTGCATTCTTGGGTGTTACAGCAAGCAGAGTAAAACCAAAGGAGAGATCCACTCAAAGAGGCTGCACCCTCTAAATAGTATGTTGACTGAAAAGGAAACAAGCAGCCAGGTGTGGTGACTCACACCTATAATCCTAGCACTTTGGGAGGCAGAGGCAGGCAGATCATGAGGTCAGGAGATCGAGACCATCCTGGCTAACACGGTGAAACCCCATCTCTACTAAAAATCCAAAATATTAACCAGGCATGGTGGCACACGCCTGTAGTCCCAGCTACTCAGGAGGCTGAGGCAAGAGAATCACTTGAACCTGGGAGTCAGAGGTTGCAGTGAGCCAAGATCATGCCACTGCACTCCAGTCTGAGCACCAGAGCAAAACTCCGCCTCAAAAAGAAAAAAAAGGAGAGAGAGAGAGAGAGAAAGGAAGGAAGGAAGAAAGAAAGGAGGAAAGGAGGAAAGGAAAAAAGGAGGAAAGGAGGAAAGGAAGAAAGAAAAGGGGAAAAAACTGAGCCAACATTCATAGAAGTAGAGTTTTGGGCCAAGCTTGAGGATTGCAACCTGGGAGCATAGATTCAAGCTGCCCTCAATATACACTTCAATTAGCAGCAGTTACAAGTGGATTTGTAAAGGCAAAAGGAAAGGACGAGTAGTGGGCTGATACAGAGTTGTTTGTGAGGAATTCTTATTGATTTACAGAAATAACATTACTGATTGGCTACACATTGTTAAGCTATAGGGTATGGGGTGTAGTGTCCAGTGTGGGATTATTAGGTTAATGTACAGCTAGGTGTGGCAATAGCAAGCAGTTTCAAGAGATGAATGCATAGCTCAAGGCAGTACGACATGATTGTGGCCTCATCTTAGCATCTCTCTGGGCCTAAAATTTGAATTCCTCAAATAAAAGTTTTTCTCTTTTCTCAAATCTCAAGATCTGGAATCAGAATTCAGAGCATAGTTTTAGGTCTGGGGTAGAAAAGCAGCAGGTGTTATTTGCACACGTGTGGGCATTTGGACAAGAAGAGGAAGGAGAAAGTTGAGATTCTTCTCATATCTACTCAATGCACATGGGTTATCCTGACTGTTTCTGGGCCCTGTGGTCTCTGGATCAGTTTCAGGTCTGATGATACTGGGGTCACTGAAAGAGGTGGAATGGTTGATCACTGCCCTGTGGAGTTTGTAGAAATATGGTCTAAAAACTCTTTAGAAGTGACTTTAGAGGACTATAGATCCCAAATAGGCAGAGGCAGCATTCTGCCTGTGTATTGTGGGGGCAGCATGCACTTTGTAGCACAGTTGTGGATTGGCTGGAAGCCTGAGAGGGAAAGGCCCCTCCAGTGAGAAGTGTGGTGGGAACGTTATATGTTTATATCATGTCTGGCAATTCTGGACAGTGTTTGGAGAATATAATTAAAACCATTGTTGGGGAAACCCCAGAAAAGCTCCACAATAATAGAACAGAAAAAAAGCTATTGTATCACACAGTTAAACCAGAATGTGACCGGCTCAATGACAGGCAATCTGCTTAGGAGAGTGCAGAAATGGAAACAAGGTCACCTTCATTAGTCCACAAGTAGAGGACCTGACAGCACCATTTGTCATACATAGTTCACCCTAAATTTACCTGCTAATGGGGGGTGGGTATCTGTATATGCTAGTTGGCCATATTCAAAAAATAATAAACTTCATCATTATGACAGGAAGTAGTTTTGCAACTTGGAGCCTGATGCCTGCAGAAGGTAGCCTCCCACTCTCCTACAGGTACTATTGAACAGTTTGCTATCTTTTTGGCTATTTACACATCAAAGCAATGGGTCCCTACTCCATGAGCGCTGCCCTGCAGTGCTCCTGCTTGCCCGCTCCTGGCAGCCTGTGTCCTCTCTGGACCTCTATTATCTGCCACCGAGGCACAGCCCACAGCCCACAGCAGGCAGCCCATATCCCATGTGAACCCCAACTGTCCCAGCTGCACCCCAGTGCTACATCATAGAGTGGGGCCCCTGAGCTGCAGGAGAAGGGTCTGAAGCGCTCCTGGGTAGAACTGTATTTTCTCAATAATGGAAACAGGAGAGTTTCAGCCTCGGTTTCTGTTTATACAGCTGACAGAGGAAAACACTGCTAGAGTCCCAGCATGAGTCTGGATAGAGCAGCTCCAAGGGTTGTGACTGTGACAGCCCACCTCTCAAAGGCACCAAGAGACACTAAGAGGTCTTCTGAAACAGACACCCAAAGGATTGCAGAGAAAAACAGCTCTCAGTCTGAGGAAGATTGTATTGAGAAAAGAAAGAAGTTGAAAGCATCTTAAAGAAAAACTTAGGTGACATGTGAGCTTAGTCAAGTTGGCCAGAAAATATTCCCTGAAGCAATTCCCCTTTAAACACCCCAAGTGCACAGCTACTCTTAGCATGAGAAACTAGTGTTATGAACAAAGGGAAAATATTTTCAGCAGAATTTCTTACAGTTTTTCTTCCATCAATGCTGATCTCTCATCTGCTGGCCATTGGATTGGGCATCTACACTGAAACATTTCTGACAACCCCCACCAGCACTTTCTGATGAAGAACTGGAAGCCCACTTTGTTCATCTAGATGAGTAGATCTGAGCTTGCCACAATGCCAGCTGAAGAGCTGTTATGATCCGTGGGTGCCTGCATGACCTGTGTCTATTTGTTCTGTAATAGCTGCATTCCTAACTTAGTAAAATAAAAGAATAGACTCCAAAATCTTGCTGACATATAATTATACCTATGGGATCAATTAAGCAGTATGTCAGACCAATATCTACTGTAACAATGTGGTAGTGAATTTTCTTTAGATAATAGATATAACTATAATATTTAACAAACTAGTCTTAATGTATGCTGTATTTTCTAAAATTATCTGTAACCTTAAGTTAAAATGTTTTATATTTCAAAACAATAAGCAATATTGACATTAAAATTACTACTTCAGGGGTTTGTCCAAAATAAATATTGTGACCTTATATTCACATTATTGTATGAAATACTATTTAATTTACACGGATGCAGTTGTCTACTAAAGACTACACAAAACTATGCAAACTGATCTTATGTAATAAACAGAAACAAAGGTAGAGCTATGCAATCCACAGTTCGGTTCATACACTAAACTCTTCTTGCTTTTGCAATGTAAGTATTACAGTCTCCAAATACTAAGTCATCACCTTAGATGATCAGTTTTCTGTCAAAGGAAAGGTACTCAGTGGCTTTTACTCTTCATCACTCTGTATTGCTGAATTTAATCCTATTCTTTGTGCTCAAGTTTTGTGTGCTTTTAAAATGAGTTTATCCTAAACAAATCCATGTCAGGAGATCGAGACCATCTGGCTAACATGGTGAAACCCCGTCTCTACTAAAAAAATACAAAAAAAACTAGCCGGGTGAGGTGGCGGGCGCCTGTAGTCCCAGCTACTCGGGAGGCTGAGGCAGGAGAATGGCGTAAACCCAGGAGACGGAGCTTGCAGTGAGCTGAGATTTGGCCACTGCACTCCAGCCTGGGCGACAGAGCGAGACTCCATCTCAAAAAAAAAAAATAAAAAAAAATAAAAATAAAAATAAAAATAAAAATAAAAAAGAAAATAGAAAAATAAAAATAAAATGAGCTTTGCCAAATCAGAAATAGAACAAAGCCATGGTTCTCAGGTCCTAAAGAAAATCCTGAGTCAAAAAAGAATGACAAAAGGTTGATTTAGCTGTTAAAATAATTTTCATATATTTAAAAAAGCAGAAAAATACACATAAATGCTTTAAGAAAAGGAAAAAGAACAAAATCTCTTCCCTTACTTTCAAAGATTAATCCTCTTATTTCTAACTCATATTTTCACCTTCAATGGCCAGGTCTAGGGACATGGCTCCTGGATATCTGAAATTTGGTAGGCACTGGATTCAGGTATATAAGGGGTGGTCCTGGGTACACAGTATACACATGAAAGATGGTTTGTGAGAGGGGAAGCAGAAGAGAGAAAGATGCTATCAGAAACCCACAGGTTAGGGAGAGTGCAAGGTAGGTGGAAAGACTGGTTTGTGCTATACACACTGGCCCAGGTGAGACTATATTCTGATTTACTCCTGGCCCAGGTGAGACTATATTCTGATTTACTCCTGTGTCCATGTAGTAGATGAGATTATAATTGGATTGTCCAGAACTCCAGTTTGGCAGAGCTAATCAGTTGCTGCTACAAATTTGGTGTCAGGGTGGAGATGTACGGGGAGTCCTCTAGTACTTTTGTGGGTTTCTGGCAACAAACTTAAGGAGCAAAAGTGCCATAGTGCAATTCCTGAGGATGGGGCCTAGCCCTGGGAGAAGTGTGGCCACATGAATGCCTAGTGGGTATGTTCCCTAGTGGGTGGGAATTATGCAACTGCAGCTGTGAGAGGAGAGGGCTTGTTCTCAGCACTCCTTTCCTCTAAGTTCTCAGTGCCCTCTCTCCCTGGTAAGAGACCCACAAATACAGGATAATGTGCAGTGTGAAAGGCTGTGTGCAGGAGAGCAGAGCTGACCTTCCCCGGACACCTGGAGTCTCAAACCCAGGCCCCTGTGATGCTCCTCTAACACCAAATCTATGCGGTTTGTTGAACACCAAGCAATTCCCCAACACCAGCTGGGTGCCTAAATTTCAATTCTGACAATATCCAGAGTCAGCACAGGCCCCACAAGTTCAGGGCTCAGTCCCACACCATTGCCCTTACTTTAGATGCCAGTCACAAGCCCCGGGGGCCTGTCTATACATCTGAGCTACTGCCTCTAAACTGACAACTCCCATAATCCCCTTTCAAGTTCAATAATTTGATAGAACTTCTCACAGAACTCAGAAAAACACTGCCCTTAATGTTTACCAGTTTATGTTAACAGATTCGATTCAGGAAGAGATAAATGGAAGAGATGTACAGGACAAAGAAAAGTGGTGGGGAAAGACGTGACTCCTAGGTAATCCTGGTCAATAGCTATGATTAATGACATTCCCATCCTTTGTGTCCTCCAGGAACAGCTTAATAAAAAGAAACACAACACTCTTCCAGTTATGACTTAGATGATGCTCCCTTTTTGCCTATCACATAGCCACACACACGCACTCTGAAAATTTCCATCTTTTTCTCATGAAGAATAGGCTGAACAATTTTGTCTTCAGTGGTCAAAACAGAATACGTCTCTTTTTTTTTTTTTTGAGATGGAGTCTCACTCTGTCATCCAGCCTGAGTGCAGTGGCACAATGTTGGCTCACTGCAACCTCCATTTCCAGGTTTCAAGCAATTCTCCTGCCTCAGCCTCCTGAATAGCTGGGATTAGAGGCATGTGCCACCCCACCTGGCTAATTTTTGTACTTCTAGTAGAGATGCGGTTTCACCATGTTGGCCATGGTGGTCTCAAACTCCTGACCTCAGGTGATCCGTCCTTCAGACTCCCAAAGTGTTGGGATTACAGGCATGAGCCATTGTGCCTGGCCCAAAACAAAATACTTCTTATATAAACATTGCTGAAGTTCCTCTCCCTCTCCCAGGTCCCTGAACTTTGTCCTGTCCTTAGTCTGAGTCAACATACAACCTCAGTATGAACCTCCTAAGAACACACTGACTTCGGGGTGAAATATTCTCTGATCTGGAATCTGTTTTGCCATCCTCCGTCCTGACCTTCTCCTCCAATTTTCATTCTAATCCTGTCTGTTCCTCCCTATGAAAGAAAGCCCTTGTCTGCCTAACTTTTGGGATCTTCAAAGATCTTATACTTGGCACTTCCCCGTTGCAATACTCCTTTGAAACTAACTTCTTACCTAAATCCGACTTTGTTTTATTTGGCAAACTCTAGAAATAGCCCTAGGAAAATAACAATTCCATCCTCAGAACACCCCTTTCAATCCCCTCCACTCTAAACCCAACTGCAACTGCCTGTGGATACCTAGTTTTCCAGAGCTCTGGAGCTTCTCTCAGTTTAAAACCTTCTTCCATGGTTGGAGTGACCAGACTGGGACACCTGAAGGGACAACTCCCCAGGAAGAACTAACTGGACCTCCAGTGAACTCCTTTTGCAGACTCAGTATTGGTCTTAGCTTGGGATCACTGGGCTCAGGCTTCAACTTCCCAGTTAGGGTTATTCACTTAGTTTTAAATGAGAAAATACCAGTCTTTGAAAAATCCAGCAATATTTCTCAAACACAGTGTTTATATGTAAGGGAAGGATATTTTAATGTGCTTACATTTCATACCTCCACAAGAAAAGCAGAAGCACTTATCCCTTTCAGACAATAAACATATAATTATTCCATAACAACTCATTTAGTAAACAATTTGTTACACAAGAACACTTATAGGGGGTGTCAAGTCCATCTCATGAAATTCAGCATTAAACTCAGAAATCAAGAGAACAGACATAGGACAGAGCCATCTACTGTCACAAATTCACCCTGCAAAAAGAGGAACTGATGTTTTAATGAATCTATGCAATTCACCAATTAATCTACCACATTTTCTTATGGAAAGGTATTCAAGTCATACAGTCTTAGTGGAAGACATTTTCACTATTCGTTTCCTTGATATCGTTCCCACAGCTAAGCCCTGGGATTCTATTTGAAATCACCCCCTAAACAAGAACAGACTGAGAAACTTCCTACACTCCCTCTGGAAAAGAAAAAAGTTAAATCCAATATTTTTAACAATTGGAATTCCTGACTAGATATCTAATTTTTTCTCAAATCCACCTCTTTCATGCCCTTTGTAAATGTTGTCTTACCTTTCTAGTTGTACCGAGAAAACAAGTTTACAGTTTAAAAACTGAAGTTTAAATAAGTGAGCAAATTCTTTCAAGGTAGCAACACCAGGTAGTGGCAGTGTTGAGTGCAACACAGACATGTGTGACTCATGTGAGGTCAGGCCATCCAATAACAGAGATCCTCCCATCCTGTTCACTGAAGTGCTCAGTGACCACCCTCCCAGGACACGCGGCACTGCACCAGTGGGTGAACCACCCAGGTGCATTTTACTTTGCAGGTTCCTGCACCATCTCTTTCGGATGGGTTTTCCTTGTCCTTTGAGATACTTTTTTTTCCTTTCAGAAATCTGAGAGAATCCAGAGGGCAGGAATCATTTATTCTTTTCTCCTCAAAACCAGCATCTGATTGGTTGACCAACAAAACATGTCTCAAGAAACGGAAGCTGGGTAAAGAGAAGACAAACTAAATGTCCCAAGGGGTTAGCTTTTTAGAGGCACCATATATATGCGAGGAGACTCCTCTCAGCCCCAGGGCCTCCACTTGCTCCCTGGAGAGACTGCACTCCATACCTCCCAGGTTGTTCTCTGTGAGGAAATAACCCCGGGACTGATATGCACTACACACTCCGGCAGACATAGCCATGATGAGTATCTTGGGCCATCCTCAGATAGTACTGAAGCCCAGAACCAGGCAAAGACAGGAGGGGGCTGAGGACACATCAACTTGTAAAGTTTCTAAAGAGAAACCTCAACCCAAAGACATTCTGATAAGAAGTCTGTGCCTACGGAAAATAAAAGGAAGAGAGGCACCGAGATTTTTTAGAGCAGTATCAGGGAATTGTTCTCTGATTTCCTATGAAATCTTTACAGACAGAGAACAAATATCTTATAAGGTGCCATCCAATGCTTTGTGAAAAAATAATTACAATACTGTGTCTGAAATGTACAATAAAGGACATATAGTTGATAATCTTGTGAATTATGGAGGGAAATTAGCATTTGGGAATGTCAGAAGAAACTGGAAATTTAGGTGTTTATTTATTTTTTTCTTTTTTTTTCTTTTTTTTTTCTTTTTTTTTTGAGACACAGTCTCACACTGTCGCCCCGGCTTGAGTGCAGTGGCATGATCTCAGCTCCCTGCAACCTCCGCCTTCCAGGTTCAAGCGATTTTCCTGCCTCAGCCTCCCAAGTAGCTGGGACTACATGTGCCCACCACCACACCCGGCTATTTTTTTTTTTTTTTGTATTTGTAGTAGAGACGGGGGTTTCACTATATTGGCCACGCTGGTATCCAATGCCTGACCTCGTGATCCACCCGCCTCAGCTTCCCAAAGTGCTGGAATTACAGGTGTGAGCCACCACAACCGACTGGAAATTTAGTATTTTACTGCAATCCAGAGTTAGACTGGGGGAACAGGGGGTTAGACTTGAGACCCTGCTTGAGACATTTGGAAAATGCAAGGGAAAATCATTCCCCTGGGGAGTGTTATAATAATTAAACAGCAGGCAATTAGACTGAGATAGCTCTAGTGCCCTGTGTTCCTATGTTAAAACAACAATCTAACTCTTCTTGTAAATTACTTCCTCAGAGGGAAACAAAATTCAGGCTTAACCCACCAAAAACTGCCAATTAACCTCTGATCACATAACTAGAAAATTTCCACCTCGATTGTATAGATAAGACAACTACATAACTGTCCCCAATCATTTACTGAATTGAGTTTCCATCCTCATGCACCTTATAAAAGCTACTCCTTCAAGCCCCTCCTGTGGACCAGAAACCATGGCTTGGTGCTGGACAATTCTTGAACTGCTCTTTGCTCCAATAAATTCTTTAACATTTTTGCAGTGATGCCCTTTAAGGTTTAACAGGAGAAAGAAGGGACACGCGACCCCGGACGATAGCTCCCCTCGCACAAGCCCCACACCCCTAATCGGAGGTCTCCCTAGGACCCTCCTGCCCACCCTCACCATCCAGGCGACCGAGTGCTGCGGACAGGGCGAGGTCACCATGCAAGGTTGGGACAGGATGCGGGTCCCAGGGTGGGCCCAGCCGCCATCTTGCGGCCTGAGGGAACCCAGGTCCCGCCACAGGCTGTTTCAGCCACTTCCAGACATCCCGCCGCTTCTCAGGATACCAGGCCCCACACACTCACCATTTCTAGGCTTTCAGGAGGCCCTGGCGTCTTAAGCATGGATCTCTCAACACCTGCAGGTCACAGGGCCACCTAGGCTGGGCCTGAAGGAGCAGAGACACAGCAGTAAAGAACTGAACCTGGAGACTGCCGCACAGCGAGAGGCGAAGGCCCCAGCATGTGCCTGAAACCGCTAGGTCCTCTCCCCCTGCGCGCCTGATTGGACAGCTCCCAACCCGGCGACAGTGATTGGGTAAGGTCTTAGGCCACGCCCCCTTGGCCCTGAGTGACAGAAGGTGTGACCAGACACTGAGCTGAATAAGGCAAGAGCGACAAAGATGGAGTCCAGGCAGGGCTGTGTCTGTCCATTAAGGAGTCGACTCCCGTCTGCATAGCATTGGTGATCACAGATATCTGGGGTCCCTCTGCCCCAGAGAGATGTCCACTTTCCCAAGAGCAAGTGCAGCCCCTGGACCCTTCCAAATGGAGGGAAGAGGCAAACAAGAACTTTTAAAAAGTGGAAGAGTAGATAATTTAAGGAAGGACTTCTGCATTCATGAGGCCACAGGAAGGCAGGGAGCAGGGCTATAGGGTGTGGAGATGGAGCAGAAAAGAAGTGGTCAGTAGAGTATGCTGAGTTCTTTAGAACTGAGAGGTAGGGACCAAGATAGAGAGGAGAGGCCAGGACAGAGCAAGTGAATTTAGCTCAGATGGCGAGGGGCAGAGCACAGAGGAGTCGTTGCCCAGAGAATCCCATGGAACTTGCAGTGGATGATCCCTGCAGCAGATGGTCCCTGCATGGTACCAGGCAGATGCATAACAACCCTAGTACGATCCCAGCCATGCCCTGCCCCTCAGCATCTGAGCTAAATCTACTTTCTGTACACGTCGTGGAGCAACCTCACGGCCTACAGAAACCAGAGAGCCTGGGAGACTCTTATTAAGCCATTTTCCAGCAGAGCAGCAAACACCACCAGAGCTTCAGCCCAACCTGATCAGACCAGTCCTGACATGCCAGCCCAGCTTCCTCCCACCTTGACCTGGCAGATTCCCTCTCGGTGCCCTGGATGACAGACTAGGACCCAGGGTTTCCTGACACCTTGATCAGGACGGGAGCCCAGAACTTTCAGATCTCTTCACAGAAGATTGTTTTAGGAAGAATTCTGAACTTGGCAATGTAATCTGGGGAGCCAGGCAGTGCCAAGGCTCTGGGCAGGTTGGACAAGGAGTGAAACTTGGGCTCTTGACTCCTTGCCCAAATTATGACGTGACAGTGCACCAATCAGCACTCTGTAAAAACACACCAATCACACCGGTATCTGGTACAATGCTGGCACCTTCTCAGTGTCTCCTGCACTGTTCCAAGCATGCTGCCCCACAGGCAACTGTGCCAGCAGTCACTGTGAGCTCAGGGGAAAGTCTAACATTGCTGCATCTTCACCTCTGCAGCACACAGTAGGCACTTGTCCAGTGTGTTTTGAGCACACTGATGAAAGGCATTGACTTGTCAATCACCCCTACTAGACCAAGGGCTCCCAAGGGCAAGGCCCCTATCAATCCCTGTGATGGGCCCACAGGACTTGGCAAGCAATAGCTGTTCAGCCCCTAGATGCTGAGCTGATTCACCTATGGGACAGCAGTACAGTGGGGCTAGGAGACCTGGGTGAAACCCTGACTCTGCCACTTACATGCTGTGTGACCTTAGGCAAGAACCTGTACCACACTGGGCCTTATTATCTGCAGGAGACTGAAAAGCACCCCTGTCATGTAGAGAATCAGTGTGAAAATGATAACTGTGTATTCTCATCAAGTTGGAGGAGAGGGAAGGGGTTGGGCTGGGAGAGGGGGCAGAAGCAAAAACAAAGATGGTTTTTAATGTTTGCATTTGAAGCACTAGGTCCAGGGTGAGGAGAAGGGAGGCCAGAAGTCCAACTATGCAGTCATCATTCTGCCCCTCCACCAAAGATGTGACTGACATCCAGGAGACAGAAGTGCCACACCATCCTACAGGAGAGACCTTACTCTGGATAACTGCAGCTTCAAAAGAATTTTAGACCTTCAGTACGCTTTTGTAAAATGACTGAGGCTTCACTGGATGACCCAGGGCCTTGTCCCTACACGTTCCTATGGGCAGCAGATGCCTAGGCACAAGAATGACTGGCAGGCAGAACCCTGGTTCTGCCCTCAGCTCCACCCTTAGCTGTCTGTGTGTTCTCTTCTGAACCTCAATCTTCTCATTTTTCATATGAAGGTGGATGTACCTTTGGGGCATAGCCAGGCTTAAAGGGAATTCTCTACAGAAAGCCAGTAGTCACTATACATAGTACCTGAAAAGTGCTCAATGCATATTTGGTGTCTCCTGATTTTTAGAAATGAGCAACTAAGGACAGTCCCCAGCATATATGTGGGTGCCCAGTCCTGTCGGGAAGTGCCATGTCCAGAGATGGTGGCTCACCTGGCCCAGGAGGTCACTCCTCATCATCACCAGGAAACCTGGAAGGGAGTCACGAAAGACATGCAGGACTGGGGAAGCAGCCCCGGCATGCAGCTTGGTCCTGCAGGTGGTGGGCATACACTCCATCCTCGGGTGGTGGGTCTGCTCCTTCAACACTGCCATGCAGGCTCCAAGCAAGGAGGAACATGATGACATGAATAAAACCCAACAAACTCTACGCATACTTTATCTCACCTTTATTTACAAATAAGAATTATAACAAAAGACACACAATACAATATAGTAGACTATGAAGAGAAGCTGCCAAATGCGGACCAAAACAAACAAACAAACAAACAAAAACCTACTTGTAGGTGAACTATTAGCATCAACATAGTTTATCTAGCACTTCCAAATTTGGTACTCAGGCAAAACTTGAGCTGTGGGATTTACTGAACAACAGGCTCTCCTCTGCACCTGTAACTTGCTCCCAGTTGGTCCGTCCCAGGCCTGGTCGCCCTTGGAGTCCTTGCCCAAAAAACATCCCTCCACCTCCCCTAATCAGAATAAGTCACTTCCTTCCCATCCTAGGCCCTCCATGGTCCCCCTCCAAAGGCAGTGCAGAGCTGAAAATTCACAGGCTTTGGAGCTAAAAAAAAATGTGGACCTGAATCCCAGTTTCCATGTTTGCTGGCTGTGTAGTCATGAGTAAGTTACTGAACTCCTCCAAACCTCGAATATCTCCTCTGTATTGCAGGGACCATAATACCCATGGAACAGGTATGCTGGGAAGGCTGAGAGAAGTGGTTGTGTAAAACTCCCACCTGGATGCTCTGAAATGCAAACAGAGGGTATGATTGAGTGAGCAATGGCAACACTTCTCAAACAGGAAGAAGAGTCAAGCCCACTTTGACTTGACCTTCTAAGTGATACAAATGTCTTAGCCCTTTTGTGTTGCAATTAAAGAATAGCTGAGGCTGGGAAATGTATGAAGAAAAGAGGTTTATGCAGCTCATGATTCTGCAGACCACACAGGAAGCATGGTGCCAATATCTGCTTCTAGCAAGGGCCACAGGCTGCTTCTGCTGAGAAGCTGCCCTGGCCTGTGGGGCTCCTGTCTGTATCTGACACTATGCAGGCACTTGCTCAGTGTCTCCCCCAGTGTGCCAAGCATGCTGCCCCCGACTAACTCAACCGTGCTGACCGTCACTGTGGACTCAGGGGAAAGGTCTGGGGCTGCCACAGCTTCACCTCTATAGCACACAGTAGGCACATGTTCAGTGGGTGTTGAGCAGACTGATGGAAGGCGTAGACCAATCAGCCTCCCCTTCTAGACCAAAGGCTCCCAAGGGTAGGGATCCTGTCAATCCCTGTCATGGTCCCACAGGACTTGACAAGCAGTAGCTTGTTCAGTAGCTTGAACAACCTTGGCAGAAGGCCAAGGAGAGGTGGTGTGTACAGAGATCACTGGGCAGGAGGGAAAGCAAGAGAGAGGGGAGGGAAGTGTGAGGCTCTTTTTAACAACAGAGACATATTCTTGTTTCCAGTTCTCACAGGAAGCAGCAGAGTGAGAATTCATTCCTTAGTGCTAGGAGGGCACCAAGTCATTCATGAGGGATCCACCCCTATGCCCCCAAACCTCCCATTAGGCCACACCACCAACAATGGGGATCACATTTCAACATGTGATTTGCAGGGGTAAACAAACCTAACTACAGCAGCCACTGTCTACAGTTGACTGGTTCAGTCCTGGTTCTTGTCTCTTCCAACTGTTTTCAAGCAGACACACCTGCTCCAAAACCTTCAGTGGCTCCCCACATCCTAACGGATCAAGTCCAGACTCCATGCTTCTCTGTGGCCCTACCTCCACTCACCTCTGCATCCTCCTCTCCCACATCTCTGTATGTGCATGCCTTGGACTCCCAGCAGACTACAATAGGGTCTACACCCTTTACCCAAAACCTTAGGGCAAAATGAGTTTTGAAATTGAAAACTGGTGTGGATACTAGAAAGCTAGGAATGGGCAATCAGGCAGTCTTCTCAGAGGAGTCCAGGGATGCTCACTGTAATCCATGCAGCATAATATACGAACATCCATAGTCACATGCATGGAATCAACAAAGATCAGATATAACCTCATGACAGTTCAGGTCAGGAGCAACCATCATGAAAATTGCAAAACCCTCTGGGTTTTCAGAGCATTTTGCATTTCAGAAGATAGATGAGGAATTGCAGTCATGTATTCCTTTCTCTCCACCTCTGGCTTCCCCAGCTCTGTACATTTGTTCATGCTACCCTCTACTCCTACAGTAAAATTCCTGTGGCACCTTCATTTGCTGAACTCCCACCTATGCTTCAAACACCATGTAAGATACCTCTACTCAAAGAAAACCTGATGAATTGGGAGGGTACTGTCTACAGTGCAATGAGAGTTTTGGGAGCCTATTTCTAATGTCCCAGAGGTGCAACTCCTCTCTCTGGCCCCCAGTTCCTCATAATTAAAATAGAAGGATTAGTTTAAAATCCTTTTCTGCTTGCCAAAAGTAATTTCATTCTAAGTTTGATTCCCACAATATATCCATTAAATTAGTGAATAAACACACTAAGGAGGTTTCTGTTCCAAACTTAAACCAGGGAAGAAGTAGTCTGAAGCCCTTGGTTCAGGTGATGGTGCAGTGTCTGCTTACTCACATCTCAGGATGGCACACATGCTACTTCCAGGACAGTTGTTTCAGGGCAGCGGTGATTCGACATGCCCCGTCTTATCCTGACCACAACCCCACAACATTCCTCTAGAAGGTGAAAGGCTCAGAAAACAAGGAGCGGGGGTGCTCTGAGCTGAGTAAGGGCCTGACACCCTGCAGCCCCAGTGCACAGCAGCAGTAGGGCAGGTGGGCAGCTGTGAGCGGCAGGATTCTCCCCTCTGCCCCAGGAGCTGCAATTTGGAGCAAAGAGAGTGCCACCAGCAGGGTACACTGCAGGCGGCGACATAACTCCCTCCTGCCAGTGATCTCTTCCTGGGCTTACATAGTGAGATGACTCAGGTGGTCAACAAAACCCCTTTCCCTTCATGCCCCATGCACTGCCATGGAGTCTTCACAACAACATTTCAGGAAGATTCTTCCCTCTGTTTTAAAGCTAAAGAAATGGAGACTTTAGGTTAAGTGACTTGCCAGGCACCACACAGCTTAGTGAGGTAAAGCCACGATTCACCCCAGGTCCCACTCCAAGCCCAGGCAAGGGAAACCTCAGCCAAGCCCTGGGCAGGTTAGAGTTGGGGGAAACCAGTGCCCACCTCCCCATCCCCAACCCCAGGCAGGAACTCCCGCCACCCCAGGGCCAGGGGCTTGTGAGTTACTTAGGAAACCCTAACCGGCACCCTCAGCGGAGCGCCAAGTGGGTTGTGGAGCCCCGCACAGCTTCTGGGGTTCTCGCTAACAGGCAGGCCATCCTCTGTTCTGGAGCAGCAAGCTCCCCAACCCGATGGAGCCCCAGAGGACACCATTGGGCCTGGAGAATAACTCGGCCCCTTCCCCATTAGTTCATTATTTTCTTCTGCTCAGAAAGATGAAGCACTAGAGTGTGAATTCTGTGGTGTGAAGAAATGGCCTCCCGTCCCTGTCGTCTGCGTCCCTCCCATCCCACCCGTCTCAGGTGGTGCAATCTCTCCAGGACCCCACCACACACCATCCACTGCCCAGATTTCCCCAACAAGTCAGAAGGCACAGTAAGAGCCAACCTCTCTGCCTGGCGCCTGAGTGCGCTCCAGCTATTGATTTTCTCATCCATTGTGCTGAGGTGGTGCCAAGCGTCTGAAACAGAACCGGGCAATACCAGCGGGCTCTGCTCACCCAGCCTGTGCCTCCCAGTCTCCCATCCCCGCTAACCTTCCCACTGCACAATGCAACCGCAAGCCCCAGGGTGACCCCCAAAGGAAGGTCATCTCCGTTCTCCCCGAACCCGGAAGATGGCGGTAGCCACATGCTAGGCCAGGTCGGCCGGGCCATCCTCCTTGGAAGTGAAAGCCAGCAACAGCTTCCTGGTGTTGCCGCCCTGGTCCTCCTGCGCGTGGGCCACCCAGGGACGGAGGAGCAGCAGCGCCGGCATCGGGTGAGAGGACGGGTTGCAGTCCTGGCCAGAGACTCAGGGCCGTGCTGTCTGCTGAGTCGGAGCCTTGAAGTGTGGAGGAACCTATGTACACGGAAGATAAGGGCACAAAGAGGGGCCCGGGGTTCCAGCTGGAGGTTGCGCACTGCGGCAGCGTGTCCCTTCTTGGGCTGTCTCACTATTTGTTCACTCCTCCAGGCTCAGAGTCGGAGCTCAGCGGCGCGGTGTCCATCTGCAGCCCTGCGCACCTGAGCGCTGCGGAGGAAGCCTTCTAGAGGGTGGGCGCTTGATACCTGGGATCCAGAGATCACTCGAGCCCAATCAGACCTTCTCTGGTTAAGCATCAAGGGAACCCTCGTTCCAGAGAATCAGGGTTTGGCCTCGCCCTCCGCAAACAGTGTCAGGTTATGCTCAGAGGCAGGAAACAAGACTCCAGATCCTAACTGGGCTGGAATGCGGGCCTGGGCTCGGGGCGCTTCCTCCCCTCCTCTCGCCCTGAGCCCAGAGAGTGATGCCAGACCCTGAGTTCTGCTGGGCCCACCTCGTCAATGTTTCCGTGTCTACCCCGCCGCCTGCCAGCCACCTAGTGTGCCTCCCGCTGGAAGCGCCTCTTCTGAGCCCTTCTCCTTGCCACCCCTGGTGACCCTGCCTGATCAATGTGACTGCAGACTCCTCACTGCCCAGAGAATTCTTTCCACCCCTTAACTTGACATGCTTTCCAACGCAGTCCCAACCCCTCTTGGCCTCTGCGCTTTATGCATCCGGCGAAAGTCTTACCAACTCGCCCATGCTTAAAGCTACTGCTTGCTTTTGATTTGCAGCCTGCATGCATTTGAAGGGATTTACCCTAAAAAGATTCAGGTTTTAAGCCTGGAAAGACATCATATACATACAGTCAGAATTCCATGGTAGCACAGGCTCAATGTTCCAAACGATTCCATTTGCAAGGATTTCTTTTACATACTATGTCCAAGAACTAAACTGAACAAGTGTCTAGCAAGCACCTACTGTGTGCAGGACAGGAGGATGGAAAGGGGGAAGTGCAGCTCCCATTCCCAGATTTGCATGACCTGAGACTCACTCTCCTCTCTCAGGAAGAGTTGTCCTGGGAAGAAACAGAGGAAGCTTAAGGATCCTGCCTCGCAGACGCACAGCTGATTTGAGGGAAATGACTTGCTCTGCACTGGGTCTTGCAGTCCACAGTCCCTTTCTACCTTGTTTCCCAAGACTTCACTCCTGAGAACCAGGGAGCAAAGACTATGCAACCAGTGGGTCGACACTAACCTCCCTGCAGTGAGGTCAGAGCCTCACCCTTTGCTCTTTGCAAAGCTCCTAAGTGGTTTTGTCATCGTGTGAACATCATAGAATGCAGTGACACAAAGCTAGAGGGTAGAGCCCCCATTGATGGGCCACCATCCTGGCACAGGAGTTCATGAACTGTTTGCTGACACAGGTGACCTGTAGCTCTCCTTCCCATTACCTGGAACTGGAACTGGAGTTGCAACAAGCTTTTGGCAGCTTCCTCCTCACAGGCCTCTTGCATGGATAACAGAGGAAGCAAACTCCCTGCTGCTCCTTTTTGGGACCTTGGCTTCTGCCTACCAGGGGTTCCTACCTGCAGAGGGTGAAAAAGCGGTTCACCAAGGGACCTGGATGTCCCCAGGCTAAAGAAGGGGGCCATTGTCCAGTGTACAGTGGGTGAGTTTGGAGGTAGGGGAAGGAGGTCCCACAAGCACCCTGGGCTCTATGACAGATGGAACTACATGGGCAGTTCCTTCCCATCCCACATCCTCTACTGTACTCTGTGTGGGGAGAGGCCCCAGCTGGGCATCCTGCCACTTGGCAGGGCTTTTCTCCCTCACTAAATACCCTGGCCTCCCATGAGTTGCCCAAAGCAACTGTGTGCCCTCCTCTCTCTTGTCACATCAATCCTCCATGGCCTAGCCAGCTAATAGCCAGCCTGCTCGAGCCAGAAGCACTGGTGGTCAGGGTAAGGTGGAAACCCCTCAGGACCTCCTCTCTGCCACAAGTGCTTTCTGGCTCAAAGCCCATCCCCACTGCTTGTTTTGTCCTTCATGGCAGAGGAGACAATCACCCTCTCCTCCACTGTCCCTCCCCATGCCAATCTGGCCTCCCCAGGGATCTCCCACCCCCACTATCTCCTTGCACCCACCTACCTCCAAATTCCTCTCATTGTGTTATATTTTTCCTTCACCTCACAAGCATTCTCCAGCCTTCCCCACTCTAACAATGCCTCCCTGCACTTTCATTCTCCCTCAAAATGATCTTCCAGCCCTTGGCTTCCCCTCACAGTCCGAATGAGTAGACAGAACTCAGTATTTATGCTCCCTGGTCACCTTCTCCAACCTCAGAAACTTGGAGCCTGCAACCACCCTCAGTGTGAGTGTAAATTCCAGCAATTTAGCAGTACTACTCTGTTTTGTGGGGAGGGGGCATCTCTTGTGTATGTTTTATTAAAAACATATTTACAGGAAAATTAATGTATTATTTAAATTGCTTTAATAAATTGAACTTTTATTTTAGATCAGGGGATACATGTGCTGGTTTGTTACCTTGGTATACTGTGTGATGCTGAGGTTTGGGGTATGATTGGTCCTGTCACCGGGTTAGTGAGCCTGGTACTCAATAGGCAGTTTTTCCACCCTTGTCTCCTTTTCTTCCTCCCTCAGCAAGTAGTTCCCAGTGTCTATTGTTCCCTTCTTTATATACATGTGTAACCAGGGTTTAGCTCCCATTCATCAATGAAAACCTGTGGTATTTGATTTTCTGATCCTGCTTTAATTCACTTAGGTTAATGGCCTCCAGCTGTATCTATGCAAAGGGTATGATTTCCATTTTTATGGCTGTATAGTATTCCATGGTGTATATGTACCACATTTTCTTTATCCAATCCACCAATGATGGGCACCTAGGTTGATTCCACATCTTTGCCATTGTGAATAGTGCTGCAATAAATATATGAGTGCATGTGTCTTTTTGATGAACAAATCCCAGTAATGGGATAGCTGGGTGAAGTGGTAGATCTGTTCTAAGTCCTTTGGGAAATCTCTAAATTGCTTTGCAGAGTGGCTGAACTAATTTACATTCCCATCAACAGTATATAAGTGTTTCCTTTTCTCTGCAGTCCTGCCAGCATCTGTTGTTTTGGACTTTTTAGTAATAGCTTTTCTGTCTGATATTCAGATGGTATCTCATTGTGCTTTTTATTTGCATTTCTCTGATTAGTGATGTTGAGTATTTTTTCATATGCTTCTTGGCCACTTGTATTTCTTGCTTTTGAGGAGGGTCTGTTCATGTGTTTTGCCCACTTTTTAATGGGATTTTTTTTTTTTTTTTGCTTATAGAATTATTTAAGTTTCTTATATATTCTGAATTTTAGACCTTTGTTGGGTACATAGTTTGCAAATAAGGAAAATGTTTTTTAAAATGTGAATAGTTCAAAATAATACACAGTGAAAAATTCATTTTCCTCCCACTCCTGAACCCCCACCTTCCCAGTGGAAACAGCTGTTATCCATTACAGTGGGTTGAAGAGTGTTCCCCCAAAAGATGTGTTCAATCCTAAGCCCTGGTACCTGTGAATGTTTCCTTATTTGGAAATAAGGTCTTTATAGGCAGTAATTAAGCTAAAGATCTCATGATGAGATTATCCTGGGTTTAGGGTGGGCCCTGCATCCACTGACTGGTATTTTAAGAGAAAGGTTTAAGAAAGAGAGAGATTTAATACACAGAGAGACCCAGGGAAGAAGGTCATATAAAGATGGAAGCACAGATTGCAGTTGTGCTGACACAAGCTCAGGACTGCCAGGAGCCACCAGAAGCTTGAAAAGGTAAGGAAGGTTTCTCTTCTAGAACCATGGCAAGAGTGCAACCTGCTGACCCTTGATTTCAGAAGTCCTGCTTCCAGAATGGGAGTAAATTGTCTTAGGATTTGCATAATTCTGTTTTATCTAGCTGTAGCCTTCCATCCCTCTGATTTTCAGGTATCACTTGGAAGAAAATTTTGTGGGAGGCATTTTTCAACCCTAGATAAAATTATATTCTGTGCTATGCAATTTTATAGCACCTTCAATGTTCTTTGTTATTCATCAGAATAATGGTGAACACTCATACAACACAGGTGCTAGACACTGCTCTAAGAACCTGCACACACTCATACACAACACACATATTCATATACTACATGTCTATATATGTATCTAACTATCTAGGTTCAGTTGAGGATCAAATGAGTACATAGCAGCAATGGAATAGATAAAACAGATAAATAGGTATGTAGGTAGGTAGGTAGATAGGTAGGGAGGTAGGTGGATGGATGGATAGATAGATAGATAGATAGATAGATAATAGATAGTCTTGCACTTTTTGCCATTTCCCTGTGGAATATGAAATGCCCATAGTAAACATCCAACTGACAATTATAAAATGCCATAATGCTTCTTCAGACCATCAGCCTCCTCTGCGTGTATATTCTCAGGAGCAGTGCCAGCATAGGTAAAAATAACACAAAAACACAATTGTTGTGCATCCCTGGTAAGATCAGCTATCTCAAGAATTTTGCTCAGCGAGGGCCATGCCTGGCTTTGCCCAGGAAGGACGCAAGTAAATCTATCAATCAGTAAAAGAGCGATACCGGGTTGAAGAAGCATGCATCGGCTGTACTAGTTAGGGTCACACAAACCATTGTACCAAATCAACCACAAAAGGAGTAATAGCTCACATGTAGTGGCAGTTTATTTCTTGCTGAGTAGTTCTAAGTCAAAAAGTCCTGTTCTTCACACAGAATTTCAGGGCTCAGGAAGCTCTGCCATCTTCAATGTGTGATTTTACAGTCACTGGGGTTTCCTGCATCCAGTCAAAAAGGGTTTTAGAAGACCATTGGGGTAGTTTTTACAGATCTGACCTGAAAGTCTGCACAATCTGGACACAATTCCTTCGCTAACACTCAGTCACATGGTGTATCAATTTCATGTTGCTGCTGTTGGAAATTGCCACAAATACCATGGATTAAAACAATATGCATCTATTCTTTTACAATTTTGGAGGTCAGAAATCCGAAATCACTTTCTATGGGCTGAAATCAAGATGCTGGCAGAACCACGTTCACCCTAGAGGGACGGAGGAAAACTTGTGCTCAGCCTTCACCAGCTGCTAGAGCTGCATTGCTGACCCCTCCTTGTTCCTGCCCCCACCTCTGTCTTCAAAGCCAGTGATGTAAGCCTCTTTCTTTGGTGGTCACCATGCTTTCTTCTTCTTTGGCAAATCTTTTTTAACCTTTCTCTTATAAGACACTTGTGATTGCATTTAGTGTCTACTGTGACAACACAGGATAAACCTTCCACCTAAAGATTTTTAAATTTGTTGTATCTGCAGAGTTTCTGTTGCTACATAACAGTTACAGATTTCATAAATTAGGGCCTGGATATCTTTGGGGGCTATTATTCAGTCTACCATAGTCTGTTCTCTGGTCCCCAAAATTCACATATATCCCACATACAAAAACATTCACTCTACCCAAACACCTTGCAAAGTCTTAACCCATTACTGCATCAACTCAAAGCCCCAAATTCCCTACATTTACCACATGTGGACATACTGAACTGCAAGAGGACTGGAGAAAAGTGCTGTCTGCTCTGGTGACCAGCTGGCCGTCTCTGTTGCACCATCAATGTCTGAAGAGTAGCTCCAAAGATCTTGTTTTTGACCTGGCTGTCAGGATTGAGGCTAAGCCTAAAGTGGTCCTTACTCACAATTACAATTTGGCAGTATGGTGGAGCCCAGGAGTGAGTTTCCCTGGAACTGTCCTCCCAAAATACTTCCCCTCTTCTAGCCCTTTTATCTAGTCTAGTTAGAAGTCACCATCACTAGCGTTGCTCCGTCATATTCTACAGAAAACAGTCATCAAATGAGTCCCAGAGAGAGAGGGCACTTTTCTAACCTTCTCATTTAGTGTGATAATGTGGATTATGTGTCCAGCCAGCCATCTGTGGATGAGACCTGTCAAGTAATGGTGGGATGGGGAACAAGGACGATTGCTGGAGGAAGACAAGTTTTCCCTGTATTATTCTTTTATTCTGTGAATCCTCTTAGATGCCCCTGGTAGTCTTCAATGCAGAAAAAAAAAAAAAAGAAATGTAGAAAAGGAAGAGAGATAAAGGAAAAGAGCTTGGACAGTAAGACCATGACCCCAATGACCTTCACTGGCATTCATGCCAAGGCTTGCTCATCCCCATTCCGATATTGATGAGAGTAGTACCAGAAGAGGCATTTTTATAACAGCAATGATGTACCAGACAGAACCTGGTATTTGGAGCCAGACAGACCCCACTGAAATGTCATTTCCATCACTGTAGATGAGACATGTCAAGTAATGATGGGGTGGGGAACAAGGACGATTGATGGAGGAAGACAAGTTTTCCCTGCATTCCTATTTTACTCTGTTAATCCTCTTAGATGCCCCTGATAGTCTTCAATGCAGAAAAAAAGAAAGAAATGTAGAAAAGGAAGAGAGATAAAGGAAAAGAGCTCAGACAGTAAGACCATGACCTCAGATGACCTTCACTGGCATTCATGCCAAGGCTTGCTCATCCCCATTCCGATATTGATGAGAGTAGTACCAGAAGAGGCATTTTATTCAGTGAAGATAACAGCAATGATGTACCAGACATAATATGGTATTTGGAGCCAGACAGATCCCACTGAAATGTCATTTCCATCACTTACGAGCTATATCATCTTGGACAAGATTGCTTAAGTTTTTTAATCTTCAGTTTCTTTGTCTATAAAGTGAGGATGCAAATGTCTACATCACAGGGTTTTTGAAAGTTAAATGAAATAAAATATGTCAAAATGCCTTTTATGTTGTGGACACTCAATTCACATTAACTTTTTTTCACACTCCCCTCACTACCATCCAAAGTTCCTAATTGGAGCTAATTGGCTGATGAGGAAGGATTTTCTCCCACAAAGCAGAGGTTTGCAAATGACCTGCTTTGAGGACCGATGTCATGGCAGCTTCTCTTTCCTGGCAACTCATGAAACATATTATGTATTCTTACATCAGAATAGAGTCCTTCCTGTTTCACCTTAAATAAGCCAAGTTCTTAGCAATCTTGTATTCGAATTTTTAACCTAAGAGAAACATGGATTTTATGAACATACAGAATTCCTCTTTCTAATTCACCAAGTTATTCCATCACCACAATGTTGCCTTAAAAATGAACTTGTTCCTTAATGACACCAAAATTGTTTAAATAAAATCATGCACATACATGTCTATTTATCAAGCACACTTTATGATCTAGTTTTATAAATATGGAAGCTGTACCAAAAGATGTACATCAGGTGGATACTGCAGTGGCTTGGCAGGCCGTGGGGGTGTTGTAGGTAGAGTGGAAAAGGAAGAAGGCAGACGTGAGGTGAACAAAAAAGAAGAAAATAGCACATACATGCAATCACATTTAGGTATTTACTTACATTTGTGTATGTAAACTCATAGAGATATTGGGGAAAAAAGATAAAGTTAGAACTAAAGCTACCCATTTGGAGAGGTAACCATGAAATATTGCTAAATAACAGACTATTATTAACTGGCAAATTGCCAAGTCTGTATGTAGCATGACCCCACTTTAGTAGAAATCAATCAATCAGTAAAATCTGGGCATATGTGAAGTATTTGCAGAAGCAGATTGGAAAGGAATGCCATTTGTGTGGGTGGGTTACTGGGGAATAATTTGCTTTGCTTTTTGATATCTTTCTATTTGATTATACAGGCTTGTGTGGTTTTTGTAATTTTGAAAAAAATCGTTTTAAAAAATTAGGAAACAAATTAAGTTAAAAAAAAGTATACTTTATATTCAGAACTGATACTATCCACCCAGTGACAAGCTAAATAGGACACTGTCTAAGGCTCACTACCGCTAAAACTGTGCTGGTTTTTGTATTTTAGCATTAAAAGGACCTAAAAGTAGCTTAAAATGTTGATATAGGCCTCGCTTTCTCCAATACTTCCCTAGCCCCCACTGCATTACTCTAACTCCCAGAATTAGACATTTTTTTCTATCTCCAAAGAGAATATTAACCGGTATTATAAGTTTCCAGGACATTCGTGAATTCTCTTTCTGTTTCTAGAAGTGGCCCTTTTCAGGAGCTAAATTCAAATGTGTGGACATCCCCACTCCCACCTAGACAGGTAAGATAGGCCTGGATCTCAATATCTGCTTCAGGTTCTATGCCTCTTGGGCCTACTTCATGCACATTGGATAGTCCTTTTCCTATAAACATGGAATTGCAGATTTGGGTTGGGCTTTGAAGGTAAAGCGGCTTGTTAGGAGTTCTCCATATGGCTTAACTATATTATTAGCACTTCTCATGGGGGTTTGGTGACAAAGTCCCAGCTAACTACAGGGTTACTTCGCCTTCCATTTGCAAGCCACTGCACTGGGACTTTTTTCCCTTGATGCTCCTTAGGGAAAATAATGAGTCTAAGGCTAAATGTGGTCATCATTGGATAC
>NW_022680706.1:0-84358 GCF_009764315.1 Trachypithecus francoisi | reverse complement strand
CATCCATGTGTTGTCATTGTTTAGTCCCCACTTATACATGAGAAAATGAGATATTTGGTTTTCTGTTCCTGTGTTACTTTGCTTAGGATAATGGTCTCCAGCTTCATCCATGTTTGTACAAAGGATATGATCTTGTTCTTTTTTATAGCTGTGTAGTATTCCATGGTGTATATGTACCACATTTTCTTTATCCAGTCTACCATTGATGGACATTTAGGTTGATTCCATTATTTTGCTATTGTGAATAGTGCTGCAATAAGCATATATGTGAATGTGTCTTTATGATAGAATTATTTCCATTCCTTTGAGTATATACCAAATAATAGGATTCCTGGGTCACATGGTGATATTGTTTTAAGTTCTTTGAGGAATCACCACACTGCTTTCCACAAACTATAGTATAGTTTGACTTTGAATAATGTGATGCCTCCAGCTTTATTCTTTTTGCTTAGGGTTGAACCTATTTACTCTACTGTTTTGGTTACTGTAGCCTTATAGTATAGTTTGACTTTGGTTAATGTGATGGCTCCAACTTTGTTCTTTTTGCTTAGGGTTGTCTTGGCCATTCAGGCTCTTTTTAAATTTCAGAGGAGTTTTAAAATAGTTTATTCTAATTCTGTGGAGAATATTATTGGCAGTTTGATAGGAATAGCCTTGAATCTGCAAATTGCTTTTGGCAGTATGGCCATTTTAACAGTATTGATCCTATCATGAGCATGAAATGTTTTTCCATTTGTTTGTGTAATCTCTGATTTCTTTGAGCAATGTTTTGTAGTTCTCATTGTAGATATTTTTTACCTCCCTGTTTGACTGTACTCCTAGGTATTTTATACTTTTTGTGGCTATCATGAATGGTATTGTGTTCTTGATTTGTCTGTCAGCTTGGATGTTGTTGGTGTATACGAAAGCTATTGATTTTGTATCCTGAAACTTTGCTAAAGTTGTTTATCACATCAGGTACCCTTTGAGCAAAGACTGCGGGGATTTTTAGGTGTAGAATCATATTTTCTGCAAACAGGGATAGTTTGATTTCCTCTTTTCCTGTTTGAATGCCTTTTCTTTATTTTTCTTGCCTGATTGCTTGGGCTATGACTTCCAGTATTATTTTGAATAGGAGTGGTGAGAGAAGGCATGGTTCTCTTGTTCTGGTTTTCAAGGGAAATACTTTCAGCTTTTGTCCTTTCGGTATGATGTTGGTTATGGGTTTGTCATATATGGCTCTTATTATTTTGAGGTATGATCCTTCAATACCTAGTTTGGCAATGGCTTTTAATATGAATGGATGTTGAATTTTATCAAAACCCCTTTCTGAATCTATTGAAATAACATTTTCTAAGTACAGTTGCTGTAATGAATCACATTTATTGATTTGCACATGTGAAACCAAACTTGCATCCCAGGGATAAAGCCTACTTGATTGTAGTGGATTAGCTTTTTGATGTGCTCCTGGATTTGGTTTGCACGTATTTTGTTGAGGAGTTTTGTATCTGCATTCATCAAGCATATTGACCTGAAGTTTTCTTTTTTTGTTGTTGTCTCTGCCGGGTTTTGGTATCAAGATGATGCTGGCCTCATAGAACAAGTTAGGGAGGAGTCCCTCCCCAAGTTTTTGGAATAGTTTAAGTAGAAATGGTACCAGCACTTCTTTATACATGTGGTAGAATTTGGCTGTGAATCTGTCTGGTCCTAGGCTTTTTGTGGTTGATAGGATTTTATTACTGATTGAATTTTGAAACTCATTATTGGTCTGTTTAAGGATTACATTTCTTCCTGATTCAGTCTTGGGAGGTTGTATGTGTTCAAGAATTTACCCATTTCTTCATCACAGTAGTCTCTGAGGGATATATATATATACATATATATATATCCCTCAGTGTATGTATGTGTGTGTGTATATATATATATATCCCTCAGATGTAGTATATCTGAGGGATATAAATAGTATATATTATAATAGTATAAATTATATACTATTTATATATAATATAAATAGAAAACAGCACATATACAACTTGTGTGTGTGTGTTTTGTTTTTGTTTTTGTTTATTTGTTTTTTTGTTTTTGTTTTTGTTTTTGTTTTTGTTTTTGTTTTTTTGAGACAAAGTCTCTCACTGTCACCTGGACTGGAATGAAATGGTGCTATCTTGGCTTACTGCAACCTCCGCTTCCTGGGTTCAAGTGATTCTCCTGCCTCAGCCTCACGAGTAGCTGGGATTACAGGCGTCCACCACCAAGCCCAACTAATTTTTAGTAGAGACGTGATTTCACTGTGTTGGCCATGCTGGTCTCGAACTCCTGACCTTGTGATTCTCCACCCACCTCGGCCTCCCAAAGTGCTGGGATTACAGGCAATGAGCCACCACACCCAACCAGGATTTTGTGTTTCTGTGGCATCAGTGGTAATATCCCCTTTGTCATTTTTGAATTTTTATTTGGATCTTCTCTCTTTTTTCTTTATTAGTCTAGCTAGTGGTCTATCAACTTATCTTATTAATTTTTTCAAAGAACCAACTCCATGATTCATTGAACTTGTGTATGGCTTATACTTCAGTTTTCTTCAGTTCAGCTTTGATTTTGGTTATTTCCTGTCTGCTAGCTTTGGAGTGTGTGCACATAAAACGATATTTATCTTTAACATTTTTATGCATTTTGTGTCAGTGAAGAGTCAGAATACCATTCTACAATCAGGGGAAAATATTTCTAGTTATTGCTCGAGCATGACAGTAGCTAGCTCTGTGGCCTTATGAAATTATAGTGTTGGAAAAGAATAAATAAGCACACATATATATGATAAATGCTATTCATCTCTTGGGAGAATTATTTATAATTATAAAAAACCTTTGAACATTAAGAAAAATATTTAGGTTATATTATTTACACATTTAGTTTATATTTTTTAATTTATAAAGGTGGCAATAAGGAAGGTTATCTCTTCTTCAAAACTCTGATGTTGAAGTTCAGAAGGCTGTGAAACAAGGTGTATATGTGCTGTTTTCTACTATGACCTAGAATAGTATATTGAATATATGGTCATTGTTTCTGACCCACTAAAATATCTGTTTTAATATAGAAAAAATTAATGTAATGGGATGTTATTTTTAAGGCAGGAGAATTGGGAGTACCTATAAATCCAGTTTTTCAGTTAACATCTTTATATATTCAGGTTTTTAAACTATCTTTTTTTAACTTGATAATATTGGATAAATATATCTGTTTTTAATCAAATTTGGTAATTGTTTGTAGTTTTATATAAAATTGTCTATTTAAAGAACAAAAACAATCTTGTATTTTTCACATTGCAGTAGTTTAACATACTCCATTAACAGTGAAAACATATATATGCTATTATATTTTCAAAGAAAATATGACTGTCATACCATTATAATTTTTCCCAAGAAAAAATTAACTGTGAAGGTTTCTTTTTATTTCAATCCCAGTGAAAGTACAATTCCAGTCATGCATCAAGTCTTATAGCACAGTATATTTTGTTCCTGCTATTTTTTTATTGTTATTTACAAACTTGAAAACTTGATTTAAGAAAATACGGAGCTAACATTATTTATTCCTAGAGGTTCTCTTACCTCTTAGTTATCTTATTTTAGCTTGAGCTATAATTACATTTATTTATGCTCATGATCTGAAATAATCAATCAAGTCAATAATGTTCACACTCCTTTACCAAGTAAAACTAAAATGCAGTGATATTTAGACACATACACTGGAGTGTTTTGGAGTATAAACTAATGTCACTTGTCTTAATTTGAAAATGTATTCAAAAGTTCAATTTTTACAGAATTTTCTCTAATCTGTATTATTTTGATATTATAGTTTTAAATTTCTTACCACTGAAGAATACTGATGATGCAGGCAGATGCGAAATATCTGTTCCTTGATTTCTCTGTTACTATTGTGCTCCCCACTCTCCTTCCAGGCTTGAGAGTATCAATCAAGCTGGGGCTGAGTGACCAAGGACAGTAATAGGATAGGCCATGAGAGGCTGTGTTTCATATGCCCATACAGGTTATTGAAATATTTTGGCTTTCCGTCTAAGTTTGGAATACCTGGAAAGTTTAAACAAAGTTATGCCATGGGCAGATTTACATTTTAGAAGGATAATACTAGATACTGAGTTAAGAATGAATTATGGGCGGTCAAAAGGGGAAACAAAGAAGCCAATTAGAAGGCTATCACAATCATACACGTACAAACTGATGGTAAACTGGGCTGTTTGTAGCGATAGAAATGAATAGGTGAAAATGTTATAAGGATAGATCCAGGAATATTATTCAGAAATAAAGAAAAAGTATCTACGGATATATGCAACAACATGGCTATATCTTGGAAGCATTGTCCTCAGTGAAAAAAAGCCACATGAAAAAGAATAAATGTTATTCCATTTATGTAAAATTCTAGAACAGGGAAAATAAGAGTGACAACAAAGCAGATCAGTGATTTCCTGGGACCAGGGGAGGGAATATGACCTAGCCATGAAGGTGAATGAGGTAACTTTGGGAACGGATGGAAACATTCTAAAACCTCCACATGATGATGATTTCTCACGAAAATGTTCACTTAATTGAATGGATGTGATTATATATAAATTATACTTCAATGAAGCTGTAATGGAGAAAATAGTACATCCAATAAAATTTGCTGACAGAAGCAGTGTATGAGACAAAAAAATATGGCAAAACAAAAACTTTACATTTTTGGCCCCAGCTCCTGGTAGAAACTCATATGATATGCAGAAGACAATAGTAAGATGAGGTTTCGATGAAGGATTTCAGTTTTGGATGTGTTAAATGTTAAATCTTCAGTACATACCCACGTGGAGATGCCAATTAGGCCATTTAGTATATCAATCTTGTTTTAATGGAGTAGTATAGCCTAGAAATGCATATTTAGGTCTTACCAGTATATATAGAGTCCAAAGCCATAAAACTGGGAGAGAACAACATTCTCTATCAATGAATGTTGATATAGAAGAGATGTAGTGCACTAGAATAATTTCCAAATCAAATTATTCTATTATTTATCATTTCTATTTAAATGTATATAACCCATCCTTAGCCCCCCATCTTAACTATAGGAAAAATTATTATATTTTGCTATAATTTTCTCATTGCTTGGTTAAACACCTGACTAAAAAAATGTTCATTAGCAGTGACTATGGATTAAATGTGTCTCTTTAATATCACTCAGCCTGGCAAACACAAGAAGAAAAGATCAAATTAGTGTCATTATTTTGCAGCTGCAACTGATTTTGAGAAATTGTTTATAATGTGAGAACATAAAATGTGTATTAATTGAAACAGAATCTACTATTTTTCTATTAGAATAAATTAACAAAAAAACTTATTGATTGTTAGGAATAGTGTAAGCTCCTGCTTCCTTTATGGTTTGAGTGGAACACAACTGGAAACTCCTTTGTTTTGCCCTCTTCTCACCTCATCTTGACTGTAGATATCCAGTAACCTGTTGGTCCATTTCTTGAATTTCACTTCTTCACTTTTCATGACCCATAACAGCCAATTCACTTCCTGCCTGATAACACATTTGTCTTGACTCACCTTTATTTTATCTGAAACCACTGGCTTTGTTTTAGGTCCCTAAATTTTTAGTAAACAGCTGTTCTCAATTATTATTGTGAAGTTTACCTGGAAACTTTGTTTTGTTTTGTATTGATGAATGGTTCTAATTTTAATAAGGTACTTTTGAATTTATTCTAGTTAGATTGGAAGTTCTTTGTCTTCTCTCATTACTTCAGGAAACTTATTTTGGAAGTTATGATGGTGGCCTGTTCTGAAAAGCCAGTCAAATTTTAGATTTAGATCAACCAATGACTATTAGTTTCATACTAGCCAAGTTGAGAAAGTTTGGATCAATTTTCGTTTATAAACTCCATTAATGATTTTCTGAAATTGTCGTCTTACCACTGATAACATCATGCATCACGGCTGTGATACTTTCCTGAGTTGCTATCAAATTCAAAGCACTTGTCAACAGGTAACTGAAAACTCACTGTCAATTCAAACGATTGTTCAATTTATGTTACATATATAGACTTACATTCAGAAATTCATATTTCTGTATGTTGACATGTGTGTATAAAAATACATACATATATGTGTGTAATTCTTTTGCAATCAATTATTGATATTCACCAATATGGATCTTACTTAAATAAGACTCGATTTTTAACTTAAGACTCAAGGACTAGGACTTTTCTTATTCTGCTGTGCAACACTTTGCACTTTCTTCAAATAACATCTCCTTACTCTTTAGTAGGCACTTACTATTGATTATTATAGTGTTTATATGTTGTCACTTCCCCCACTGGATTACCACACAAATTGAAATTGATTTATGTTGAGACTGATAACCAATCAATACTTAGATCTGAAACATAGATGTTGACTAAATCTTCTTAATATTTATGTATTCTTCTTCATTAATTCTTAATACCACATCATTCAGACTTGATAAGTACCATAATAACATCTATTTTGATCTTGTTTCATATTATGAATGTAAATAAAATCAGGTTTTTAATTTGTACTGAATGAATAACTTTGTTAGAATTTTTCACTTTTGAAAAACAAATACAAACAAAGATAAAAGTTAAGCATTATAAATGCTCCTTTCTTCATCAGATATGTTGCTTCTGCATGGTAATTTGCTGGTGAGTCATTTAAAACTTATTCTTCAGATTATATTTACACTTGGTAATTATACGTATCTTCAGATACTCAGTTGCTTTAAATTTGGAAAGCTATGAACAATAAGATAGAAACAGTTGCATTACAAACAAACTAGAGAGATTTACAAATGTAAATCAAGCTGTTACTAATGCTAAGAAACATTTTGATTAAAATAATGAAGTAGAAGATTAATTATACTTAAACAATGTCCTGTTTTAAGCTATTACTGTTTTTAATGTACTTAAATATATATTCAGGGCTTACATAATAATTTATCATTTATCACTAAAAACTTAAAAAAATTGTTGGGGCTGTGGAAAAAGGACATTAGGAATACATTCTTTCTTAAAAATCACTGAACTATTTATTGCAGAGAGTGAATATATCTTCCCAATGGAGGTTAAACATAATTAAATTTCCATTTTTTATTGAAGAATTACCACACACACACACGCATATAACATACAAAGAAGAGAATGTACACACACATACACACACACACACACACACACAAATGCTATAATGTAACAACAATCAGTGCACCCACATTTTCAAAGTATTTGCACCATTTTAATCACCCAAACTTATCTAAATGATTGCTATAAAAGCTACAATCTTTGATAGCCTAGTAGATTTAGCCGTGGTGTGAAATATTATCTCTAGATTTATGCTAATTGGGTTTATAATTGATGAAACATTATGTCCTTAATCATCTAATTTTAGGAAATTAAATGGGAGGTCATTTAAGTTAAAATTTAGTAAACTAAGTTATGGATCTTTCAATTACTTAAGGCATATTACCTGCCTTTGAGGAAAAGAAAAGTTTCTTTCTACTGTATCATTAGAAGTTTTTTTTTTTTTTTTTTCTTAATGCTAATCATCACTCCCCATCAGAGAAATGCAAATCAAAACTACAATGAGATACCATCTCACACCAGTTAGAACGGCAGTCATTAAAATGTCAGGAAACAACAGGTGCTGGAGAGGATGTGGAGAAATAGGAACACTTTTACACTGTTGGTGGGACTGTAAACTAGTTCAACCATTGTGGAAAACAGTGTGGCGATTCCTGAAGGATCTAGAACTAGAAATACCATTTGACCCAGCCATCTCATTACTGGCTATATATCCAAAGGATTATAAATCATGCTGCTATAAAGACACATGCACACTAATGGTTATTGTGGCACTATTCACAATAGCAAAGACTTGGAATCAACCCAAATGTCCATCAGTGACAGAGTGGATTAAGAAAATGTGTCACATATACACCATGGAATACTATGCAGCCATAATAAAGGATGAGTTTGCATCCTTTGTAGGGACATGGATGCAGCTGGAAACCATCATTCTCAGCAAACTATCACAAGAACAGAAAACCAAACACCGCATGTTCTCCCTCACAGGTGGGAACTGAACAATGAGATCACCTGGACACAAGAAGGGGAACATCACACACCGGGGCCTATTGTGGGGGAGGGGGGAGCAGGGAGGGATAGTATTAGGAGATATACCTAATGTAAATAACGAGTTAATGGGAGCAGAACACCAACATGGCACATGTATACATATGTAATAAACCTGCACGTTGTGCACATGTACACTAGAACATAAACTATAAAAAAAAAAAAAAGAGCTTCTGCCCACTGAAAGAAACCATCATCAGAGTTAACAGGCAACCTACAGAATGGGAGAAAATTTTTGCAATCTATCCATCTGACAAAGGGCTAATATCCAGAATCTACAAAGAACTTAAATTTACAAGAAAATAAACAAACAACCCCATCAAAAAAAAATGGGTGAAGGATATGAACAGACACTTCTCAAAAGAAGACATTTATACAGCCAACAAACTTATGAAAAAATGCTCATCATCACTGGTCATTAGAGCAATACAAATCAAAACCACAATGAGATACCATCTCACGCCAGTTAGAATGGTGATCATTAAAAAGTCAGGAAACAGCCGGGCGCGGTGGCTCAAGCCTGTAATCCCAGCACTTTGGGAGGCCGAGACAGGTGGATCACGAGGTCAGGAGATCCAGACCATCCTGGCTAACACAGTGAAACCCTGTTTCTACTAAAAAATACAAAAAACTAGCCTGGCGAGGTGGCGGGCGCCTGTAGTCCCAGCTACTCGGGAGGCTGAGGCAGGAGAATGGCATGAACCTGGGAGGCGGAGTTTGCAGTGAGCCGAGATCTGGCCACTACACTCCAGCCTGGGCGACAGAGTGAGACTCCACCTCAAAAAAAAAAAAAAAAAAAAAAAAAAAAAAAAATCAGGAAACAACAGATGCTGAAGAGGATGTGAAAAAATAGGAACACTATTATACTGCTGGTGGGAGTGTAAACTAGTTCAACCATTGTGGAAGACAATGATTCTTCAAGGATCTAGAACTAGAAAAACCATTTGACCCAGCATTCCCATTACTGGGTATATACCCAAAGGATTCTAAATCATTCTACTATAAAGGCACATGCACACACATGTATGTTTATTGCAGCACTGTTCACAATAGCAAAGTCTTGGAACCAACCCAAATGCCCATCAGTGATAGGCTGGATAAAGAAAATGTGGCACATATACACCATGGAATACTATGCAGCCATAAAAAGGATGAGTTCCTGTCCTTTTCGGGGACATGGATGAAACTGGAAACCATCATTCTCAGCAAAGTAACACAAGAAGAAAAAACCAAACACCACATGTTCTCACTTATAAGTGGGAGTTGAACAATGAGAACACATGGACACAGGGAGGGGAACATCACACACCAGGGCCTGTTGGGGGGTGGGGGGCTGGGAGAGGGATAGCACTAGGAGAAATACCTAATGTAAATGATGAGTTGGTAGGTGTAGCAAACCAACATGGCACATGTATACCTATGTAACAAACCTGCACATTGTGCACATGTACCCCAGAACTTAAAGTATAATAAAAAAATCAAAAATCAAAAAAAAAAAAAAAAAAGTAAAACAATATGGAGATTCTCAAAGGACTAAAAATAGAACTACTATTCAACCCAGTAATCCCAGTGCTTGGTATCTACCCAAAAAGAAATAAATAATTCTATAAAAAAGACATCTGCAGTCATATATTTATCACAGTGCTATTCACAATGACAAAGTCATGGAACCAACATAAGTATCCACCAACAGTTGAATGGATAAAGAAAATGTGGGTATATATGTTTGGAATACTATATAGCCATAAAAAATAATTTAATCATGTCCTTTGCAGCAACATGGAGTTTGAGGCCATTATTCTAAGTGAAATATCTCAGAGGCAGAAAATCAAATATCATATGTTCTTACCTATAAATGTGAGCTAAACAATGAGTACACATGGACATAAAGATAGAGATAATAGTCTTTGGGGACTCCAAAAGGGTGAAGAATAGGAGGTGGGTGAGGGTTGAAAAATTACCTATTGAGTACTATGTTCAGTATTTTGGTGATGGGTACATTAGAAGCCCAATCACCACCATTATGCATGTAATACCCATATAACAAACAAACACATGAATTCCCTAAATATAACATGAAAAATAAAAATATGTAAAAGAGTTTAAATGCTTTACATATATTTGATCATATGAAAAATGGCACTTTTATTTTTAAAAAGTAAGTCAAAGCTTATTTTCAACAAAGTCTAAACAATATGTTTGACAATAAATAATATTTTAGGACATATTAATTAATCAATTATTGAGCACCTTCAGGAAAGAAGGTGTTCTAGCAAAGAACACAGATAATTTCAGTAGAAATTATGATAGTGTGAAAAGAGCCAATGCATGGGAAATATTTGATGCTATAGGAGAATAAATAGCTCATCTAATCTAATATAAATCTCAACTACTGTAATTCTCTTACTACCAGCATTAGCATCATCTAGAATATTGTTAGAAATACTAAAATTTCAGTTTCAACCCCATACATACTGAATGTAAATCTTCATGTTAACAAGATTCTCATATTATTTTAATTTACGTTAACGTTTAAGACAAGCATTAGGGAAAATTACTCAGAGAAAGTGGCATTACAAATTAACTCCCAAATGGCAAGGTGGTTAGCTTGTGAAAATTAAAAGTAAAATACATTGGAAACAGAGAAATGAGTGTACCCAAAACCAAGTCTATAGCTTAGATTGTAGGTTGGATAGAGAAGACATTCAGGAAAAACTAAGACAATTTCAGTTTTACGTTTGATGTGCTCGTGAAACATGTTGTATGGGTAGATGTTGAAAGGGAAGACAGGCTTACAAGTCGAGACCAGGGATTTGGTCTCTGCTGGACCATTGACTTGAGGATTGGTGGTATATTGATAGTAACCGAAGTCATGTAAGTGGGAAGGATTGCCCAAGGAAAATATGTAAGGTGAAAAGAAAAGAAGGCCTTGGGCATAGTCTTTGGAAATACCAACTATTAAAAGATGCCAACAAATGAGACTGAAAAGAGCAGCCAAAGATGAAACAGGAAAGTCAGAACCATATGTGGATGGAGAAGCCACAGGAAAAGATGTCTTAGGAGGAAGGACTCAGTTTGTAATACTGTCTTAGTTTGGAATCTCCTAGTAACAGAGCCTAATAAAAGAATTTGGGGTGGGTAATTTATTGAGG
Organism: Trachypithecus francoisi; assembly: GCF_009764315.1. NCBI lineage: Eukaryota > Metazoa > Chordata > Mammalia > Primates > Cercopithecidae > Trachypithecus > Trachypithecus francoisi. Next base: position 73,039 of record NW_022680706.1, on the reverse strand, counting down.
AAGAATTTTAAGAATCAGGATTAGGAAACAGGAGTAGTAAGACAATGTGCATTAGCCCATTTTTACGCTGCTGATAAAGACATACCCGAGACTGGGAAGAAAAAGAGGTTTACTTGGACTTATAGTTCCACATGGCTGAGAATGCTTCAGAATCATGACAGGAGGAGAAAGACATTTCTTATTTGGTGACGGCAAAAGAAAATGAGGAGGAAGCAAAAGCAGAAACCCCTGATAAACCTGTCAGATCTCGTGAGACTTATTCACTATCACAAGAATAGCACAGAAAAGACTGGCCCCCATGATTTAATTACCACTTCCTGGGTCCCTCCCACAACATATGGGAATTCTGAGAGATACAATTCAAGTTGAGATTTGAATGTAGACACAGCCAAACCATATCACCATGAAAAAGGGAAATCTAATGAAAGATATATTATTGAGGGTTTTTTTTTAGTTATAGGCAATTGGGGCTGAGTCCTACTGACACTCTCTGAGGAGCTGTGTAGAATGAATCTTATACTTGTTTCTCTGAAGGATAGGGGCTGTTATTAATCTAGATACTCCAGTCCCTCATTGGTTGAACGTTGCCTTATGTGATGTAACGTACACCTCTCCTCACCCCCCAAAAAGTTCATGCAGCTGTAGGTTGAGCTGAGCAAGTTTTCCAGAGTTCCCGGAGAGCCCTGATGCAAAAATCCTGAGATGGACTTTCCACCATAGGTACAGTTGAGGTCAGAGGTGGGTCAGCTTGCAAGGATAGAGGTGTTGCATGGGACATCAATAGTGTTAACCACTGGTGTTCAGTACTATTCAGATAACAAATATATATATATATATATATATGTATGTATGTATGATATATATTCAGATCACAAATATATATATATTTGTGAAATATCTAATTAAGTATCATGATAGTAATCAGGAAATAATGGAAATGCGAGAGTATTATTAGTGAAATAGAAGGAATGGAAGCTTTAATTAAAGGTTTTAATGAGAAGTAGAAAGTTAGATAATGAATGAAAGTAGACCACACTTTCAATAAATTGGTTGAGAAAGGAGAGAAGAAAAATAGTTTGGTAAGTAGAGGGCTACTTGTGATTAATAGAGAGTCATTTATTGATGACAAGAATGTCATGCAATAAATAAGAGCACACAGTCTGAAGCCATATTCCCTGGATTCAAATCCTGGCTTCAGCACTAATTAGCTGTGTGACTTTATACAAGTTATTTAGATTCTCTGTACCTCAATTTCATTATCTGTAAAATGAAGATAATGATAGCAATCTCTTAATGTTGTTGTGAGGATTAAGTAGGTAATTATGAGTAAAAGGTTTAGTCGAGTGTCAGGAAAATAGCATTTAATATCCAAGGGTTAGATATGGTTATGATTTTAATTATTGTAACTGGACATTCAAACACAGCTGAAAGAGTAGCTTTAAATGGAATGAGAAACCTTTCATTGTTTATAAGAGAAATAAGGACAGGAGAAAAAATAGGTTTCTCTCTAAATGAGTTAGTAGATATTCTTAAGTAAAAGCTTCTGTTTCTTTTTGAAATTCTATGTAAAGTCATCTTCTGTGAGTGAAAGAAACTGTTGAGGGAAGGAAATAGGAAAGTTGAGACAGCATAAAATGCTTTAAATGGTTCAATTAAAAAAAAAAAAATGGAAGAGTGATTGAGTTAACCACGGTAGGCATGTTGTATCAGTCTATACTCTTGTTCAGTTCAGGGCCAAATCATTTCCCTACACACAGATACACACACACACACACAAACAAATACACCAAGCAAAACTATAGTAATAAAGTTTAAAGTCATTTAGAGCAGGAAAACTAAAGGATTTTAAAAACATTCAAGCATACATTTAGCTGGGTTACAATGGTTATAATGATTGTTTCTACTTCTACCAATCATCTAACGCTTGACTCTTACTCCATAATTACAAATAAATTAACATACTAAAGATGTTTTAGACGGACAATTTACTTGCTTTGTAATCAAAGATTTTCTTCTAATTGCTAAATACACTAAAGTCTCATCATCACTGTTTTTTTCAATTACATGCTTAGTTAAGTCTTAAACAGCGTTAAATTGACTTTTCAAAAACAATGCTCAACCTGGCCATTTTCAAATAAAAACATAATAATAATAATTGATAAATGAAAAACTATGTAGTTTAAATAACTTCCAAGTTCTTTTGAATCCTGCATTTTTACATAGATGAAAGTATAGTTTCTTGTGAAATATCTGAATGGATAGCTAAGTTCCATAAGCAAGAAAGCAAATGTTTATTTATGTTGGAAGAGGTTATTCTGAATGGAAGAATAACACATTTTACTTGTAATATTTTCTACAAATATTTTAAAATTACATTGGGTTGGGGCCAGGCAAGGTGGCTCATACCTGTAATCCCAGCACTTTGGGAGGCCAAGGCAGGTGGATCACCTAAGGTCAGGAATTCAAGACCAGTCTGACCAACATGGTGAAACTCAGTGTCTACTGAAAATACAAAATGAGCTGGGCATGGTGGTGCATGCCTGTAATCTCAGCTATGGCTGATGAAGGAGAATCGCTAGAACCTGGGAAGCTGAGGTTGCAGTGAGCCAAGATCATGCCATTGCACTCCAGCCTGGGCATCAAGAGTGAAACTCCATCTCAGAGAAAAACAAAACAAAACAAATAAAATAAAATTACATTCAGTTGGAATTTTGACTCTTTTCCATGCAAAGTAGATACGTATTTTATTTCAAAAAAGCTTTTCTATATTTTGAGAGCTAAAGAATTCATTATTCCATAGAAAAATCTACGTTTTGTTACCCAGCTTTCCAAAAAAGGAAATATAAAATGAAGATAAAATAGGAGTATCTGACTCAAACTACTGCTAAAAAGCAAACAAATCTCTAAACCACCTGCTTTCCTTCATTTGTGATTTTCCTTTAGTTTTTTTTTTTTTTTTTCTTCATTTGTTTTATTGAAAATCAAATTCAGGAAGATTTCATGTTATTTTTATGATTATATGACTTACTATGTAAAGACTATGCAACTTAAAACTTTTTCACAAAATAACCAGTGACACATTTTTGCTAAGAAAAAAAAAATTCTCAAAGATATGCATTGAAGATGTTGCTGTATTTATAGCATAGTTCTTGAAAATAATTCAATCTTGCTGCAAAAATTCTAGAAACAATAAACAAATTAGCATATTACTCAGCTTTTCTATACGAATTTATGTATTTTTATGTAGGATAATAAAGAGAATTTATGGCTTCAATTGCTGTGTAAATAGCTGGCAATACTAGAATTTTTCTTGGTAAAAATTAAGATAGATTAGTCATAAACCCAATGATAATTTACTTAAACATAAAAAAGTTGAAAGTTGATTGTTGGTCTTTGATGAGCAAACAATTTTAAATATTTTCTTATTATTTATTATTATTTGTCAAATTACATTTAAAACACATGTAGTCACTGGAATATAAAATTTACATTTTTTTTTTTTATTCTGTAAGAAAAATGTCTCTTCAGAGACCATTTTGGCATTGCTGTGTTTATATTGAGAATGAGACATATATTTTTACTCAACTGGATTTTTAACCTGTTTGCTTTTTAATGATTTTTCTAATAATTACCATTTATTATTTATCACATAACATACATTCGGTATCACTACTAATTCTCACAGCACCCAGTATGTTAGATATTATCATCTCAAATTGACATATAGAAAAACTGAAAAGTTAAAAAATATATATATACTCAAAGTCAAAAGTCAAGAATATAGTGTAGATTAAACACTGACACCACTGGTTCCAGCACTCATGGAGTTTTACAATGCCAATAAAACTTAATGTGGTCAATTAAGATACTCAGATATTTTTAAATTGACACTCAGATATGTGTAAACACCCTTGAAATCGTAACACATTTTCATGCATGTTTATTTTGGCAAATGAAGGTCTATAGCTTTCATCTGATGCTATAGGTTGTCCTAGAAATAAAGTTTAAAGAAGCTCTATAGTGTAGCCTACTTTCAAATAGCTAATTAATGTAGCATTTATGATTTATTTGAACATGGAAAGTAATTCCATCACTCACCAAAAAGTCTTTTGCCTTTTTAAAAAACCTATTAACTTGTGTTTCACAAAAATAATAGATGGTGTGTATTGATGCCAATGTACATATAGATACCCCACAGTCAAGACTCTACTGTGGGCATGTGCTACACTGTAAAATTATCTTGAGATGTTATAAATCAGGTGATACATACATAGATATAGATATAGATATAGATATAGATATAGATATTTTGATGCTTCCTAAAAGTAAAAAGTTAACTTCTTATAGGCAGTGTTTTATAGATTTGAGACATGGGGTTAGAATCATGAACTTAAGTTCCATCTGATTTGATGAGTAATTATTAATAATTTGGTATTTTTCAATTTATGTGATTTGCTCTTCTCATACAATGGGAAATACAGCTTCTTATCCCTGTCTTCCAGGAATGTGAAGTGCATAAAATTATTCCTGAAGACCTGTAATTTGACTCTATAACACAAACTGATAATAGATTAATAGGAAAAAAGGGCATACAAATTTGTTATCTTCACATGTATGTACAGGAATCATACAAAATGTGAAAACTCAAAGAAATGCCAGATCATTGATGCTTTTATACCATCTTGGGGTCACAGAAAGAATAGGGGCTTATAGCATGGCAAGACAGATTGTCAGAGGTAGAGCAGAAGAAGAAAGGCATGGGGTAAAGGCAATGTTGTGCAGATGTACAGGTAGCAGCCCTCAGAAAGAACAGGTGATAGCCTATGGTAAATGTTTCTCTGTCAGATCTTAAAAGGGGTCAGACTCTCTGTTAATATTACAGGACCTGAACAAGGTGGGCCTCAGGAAAAGCCTGCTTGCATCTGTTGTTTATTTCACTTTATTTAGTCCACAGGTGCAAATCTCTCCACAAAAGGCACCTTTGTAGGGCTATTCCTGTCTGCAGGCCCTCTGGACAGCCAACTCAAAATATGTCAAAGAGGTATATTTTGGGGTGAAATATTTTTAGTTTCTTTTAGGGGTGACAATTAGATTAACATGTTTAAAAGATGTCCTGTTTGAATCATGGAAAATGAGTTAGAGTTGGAGGAAGACAGGTATAAACAGGTACAGTGAATGTAGTTAAGAAGCTGGTTATGAGTTGAAGGAGAGAGAGTAGCTTTGACCAGAATGTTGATGCAGAGAAATGGAAAATTATTGAGACTTTTGGTAGGTAAAACTTACATAATTTGGTGATGTCATAAGGATTGGGATGAAGGAATAGGGGATAAACTAAGGTGTTTCAATTTTATAAATAAGGGTATAATTTCATGGATATAAAAACAATATAAATGTGATTTGAAAGTTCTTTAGATTGCTTGCATTTGCCATGCCTTCTATTCCCTTCAATTATCCTTCTAGTTCTCAGTCATAGACAGAGCATGATGGTTATTATATTTACTATTTCCATTGCCACTTATATTTTCCATTATCCTCTCTCTTAGTCCATTTTTCTAAAAGGAAAACCTAAGATTGGGTAATTAATAAAGAAGAAAGGTTATTTGGCTCATGATTCTGATGGCTGGAAAGTTCAAGTTTGTGCATCGGTATTGGTGAGGGTCTCAGGCTGCTTCCACTCATGGCAGAAAGTGAAGGGGAGCAGGAACATGCGGAGACCATATGGTAAGAAAGGAAGCAAGAGAGAGAGAGAGAGAGAGAAGAGGTGCCAGAATCTTTTTATCACCAAGCTTCCTAGGGAACTAATAGAGTAAGAATTTGCTCATGCCTGAGGGAGGGCATAATCTTTGTCCTTGAGGGATCCACCCCTATGACCCAAACACCTTCCAATAGATCCCACCTACAGCACTGGGGAAAAAATCTCAACATGAAGTTTGGAGAGTGCTATCCAAACCATGGCACAAATCATTACAGTCTGCTTTTGATCTTATGCATAAATCATTACAGTCTGCTTTTGATCTTATGTTTCCAAAGAATTTTATTGGCATCCTTGCTTTTCAAAAATCTATTTGTCAGTGACTTCTAAATATATTAAGTCATATTTTGCGTACAGTATATTACTACAACTATTAGAAAGTATGCCATTTTATCATTTTTTGACTTTGCCAACTTACGCATTACTTGTAACATCTAGTTTATTTCACTGTCTGACTACCACTACTAAGTGTCCTTTTCAAAGAATAATTTGTTATTTTTATTCACATCACATGGAAGTGGTATTTTCATACATTCTTGAAAGTCCTGTTAGGTGTGGGAGAAACAGACAAAAAGAAAAAGCTCATATTTTTAATGTGTTGCATTCTAACAGAGATTGCTACCTAATTTCCAGATTCACTGGCCATTGTTCAGTACCTGTTTTCTTAGGATAGATTCCTTTTGACCACAACCCCTGTGAAACTTAATCCTTCTTTGGATTTTCTAATCATGTTTTTTCTGGTTCTGCTGTCACACCTTGGCAGGTATTAACAGTACCCTTAACTTAATCAACCTTCTGGCTCAGCTGCTTTTAAAACATAAGTTCCGCTTTTTATCCTTTTCTCCTCATTTGACACATCATCCCTTAGTGACTTCTCAGTCACCGATGGTGTATATATTTTCTTCTCTGAGTGCCTGACCTACATAGAGGCATTAGGATGTGCTAAGGGCATCTGAAACTTAACTTGCTGAAAACTAAACTTACTTTGTTTCCACCATGCTCACTCAAGTATGCTTCCCTTATGTCCTGAGATAACACAGTACTTGGCATATAGCAACGATTATGACACTTTTGTGCATGAAAGACCTGTCAAAACACATACTGCTGTGTCTCAAATGTAGAGTTTCTGATTCAGTAGGTCTGGAGTGGAGACTGTGAATGTGTGTTTCTAAAGAATTCCCATGTGCTATTGGTGGTTTGGCAACCACACCTTCAGAACTCCTGGCATACAATAATCACTTAATGTTTGCTAGATCAATAATTACTATAAGTCAATGAATGCTTAAAATAGTAATATAGGTTCAAAATTCAAACTTAATATGAATAAATGATAAGAAATTGTCATATAACTTTAAATTTTTAGTTTGAAAGGAAAAGGAAGATCATTTAGTCAAATACTCTCTTATTGTTGATTAATAAATGAGGTCTGGAAGGGTTAAATGACTTGTGTGAGGAAAAACAATTAGATTAGATCAACCCTGAGTTTCATAAAAAATAAAATAACTATATATATAACATTTGTACTTAGCTACAAAAGGATTAATTTTCCAAATTCAGAGATAGAGATAAAGAAGATTATGTTTTCCCTAGATTAGTAGGCCTTTGCATACAGGCACTAAATTCCCAAAAATGAATAAAAGGCTACTAAGTTTCAGTGCTGTTCCTTGTATTTCTGAGATGCATGGAAAAGAAAGTAGAAATGAAGATTTCAGTGTGTCAGCTAAGGTTTCAGATTCTCACCACTCCAAGCAGTGTTTGAGCAAGCAAGTTACTTCAGAGAGATGTACATAGGCCTTCAGGCTTGAAATAGTTTGATGGACAGTCTGGTTATCAAAGGAAGTCTCATGACAAAGTGATATTTCATTTGAGGATACTAGTGTTCAAAAGAGAATGTTCAAACAATTTTTTTTTTTTTTTGTAAAATGAAAGTATGTAGGAAAAAATGAAGAAATGCAATACAATGGGTTGCTGTTTCTCAGTAGATAGGTCTATTATCAATTACCAAGTACAATTACAATAATTATGGGCAAAGCGTCAGGAGACCTAGATCTAGTCAGAGCTGTGTTATCAAGAAAATATTTCAGAAAATCTTTTCCATGTAAAATATGTCAAATGTGTGTTACATGAGGAAATAATATTATTTTACATCTTTATTCAGTTGTGTTACCAACTATTAAAATTTGTACTCAATGCTGTCATCTGTACAGTGAAACAAAATTTTTAAGACCTAATTAATTTTTTTCAGTGTGTGGTCTTATGACCCCCTGCTTTTGAAACACCTAGGGATTGTTTCTCAAACTTTAAGGTGTATATCTATGCACGTGAGTCATCTTGAGAGGTTTTTAAGATGCAAATTCTTATTCCATAGGTCTTGGATGAGGCTTGAAATTATTCTCTTCTAATAGGCACCCAGGTAATATCCATGCTTATATGGTCCTGTTTGACTATCAAGGATGCAGGGATGCTACTTAAAAACAAATTCTGTCTCTCTCTCTCTCTGTCTCTCTCTCTCTCTCTCTCTCTCTCTCTCTCTCTCTCTCTCTCTCTGTGGGGGTGTGTGTGTGCACGCGCATGTGTGTATAAATATAAATAGGCAGATATGTCAAAAAGCAACGCCCTCCCCAGATCTTAAAACAATCACAGTTGAGGCCTACTTGTTTAAATGAACTTCAGTGTCTAAGTTAACTTTCAGCTATACAGTAATGTGGATCTAGTCTCACCATGATATTCTCCTAAATCCTAAATTGGAAGCCTGCTACAGTCTCTTAGTTCTCAGTAATTTACAGGGCATCTGTGTTGCTGAAATATGTATGATCAGCAAATACCTGCCAAGCTCCCTACCTGTCAATTCCAAATTTAATTAGATTCTGATCTTTTGCTAAAAAGCCTAAGATAAAACCTATTATACTCTCCATAGTTATAAACTTTTTCTTAAAAACCAAGAGCCAATCAATTTCATACTTCTTTCAGAACTCAATTTAAAAAAGGGTATAACATTTTGTTTTTGCCCCATCACTGGCTTTTTTTTTTTTTTTTGTAGTTACTCCCTTAAATTCACTCTTAACTCCCTTCATGCCTCCCTTTCACAGTATCTTAGTTCTTTACAGGAAATGTTCACCTAAATAAAATGCCTTATACATTATGTAACACGAAATAGGTTCATTCGACCCAGGTTCCTTCATCTTAAAGGATTTCTTTTTTTTTTTTTTAACTGAGTATTTAAATGTTATTAAATATAGCAAACAAAATAATATGATTTCTCATACAGCCTAACATTTTTTTTTTAATTTTATTTTTCTTTCCTTACAGTATAAGCAAGTGGAACAATACATGTCATTCCATAAGTTACCAGCTGATATGCGTCAGAAGATACATGATTACTATGAACACAGATACCAAGGCAAAATCTTTGATGAGGAAAATATTCTCAATGAACTCAATGATCCTCTGAGAGAGGTAAGATTTATTGTCCTCAGTATCCATAATACATGATCATTGTTTATTTTCTCTCTTCATGGAGAATCTTCTAGTCTATGTTACTCTAAAGAAAAACTGAAACTTAATGTTAAGATATTTTATCCTTATCTTCTTTAGCTTCTCACATATATAAGCTCTTAATTGTGGAAAAAAGTATTGGAAAATTGCTCTTCTATCTGTGATTCTCAGAACTGTTCTCTTTTCTGTATTTCTGACTCTTTAAAATTCCTTCTTGTGGCCTCATTGTCCATATCATCCCCATTTTTCTCTCCCTTTCTTATCAAACTGATTTTTCTTTTTGATTCCTATTCTTCCTCCAATCTTCACTTTCCTGGATCATGTCATGGACCCTGATAACAGAATGACTTGCCGTGAGCAGTTCATTTACTATTATCTCATTAAAACACTTTGCAACATTAATAACCACCTCTTTGCTTTGCATCATCTTTCTATTCCTCCCTAGAAATCTTCCTTCTTCCCACTAGAATATTCAGATCACTCCTGGAACAAAATAACTTGTTCTTGATTATTCACAGTTTTTACACTGCTTTGCCCTCTCCTTTCTTTTACTGCCAATCTTCTCAAAAGATTTCTATGTACTCACTGAATCATGATTTGATCTTAGCTTCTTTACCAAAGTTGTTCATTTGAAAGTTGTCAATGACCTGTCATGTTGAACTGTAGCTTCTACAATCCCTACCTATCATGGGAGGGACCCCGTGGGAGGTAATTGAATCATGGGGATGATTACCCCCAGGCTGTGTTGTTGGTAGTGAGTGAATTCTCATAAGATCTGATGATTTTATAAGGGGCTTTTATCCCTTTTGGTCGACACCTCTTCTTTCTGCCACCAAGCAAAGAAGGACATATTTGCTTCCCCTTCTGCCATGATTGTAAGTTTCCTGAGGCCTCCCCGGCTATCCTGAACTGTGAGTCAAGTAAACTTCCTTCCTTTATAAATTACCCATTTTCGGGTATGTCTTTATTAACAGCGTGAGAACAGACTATTTCAGTAAACTGGTACAGAGTAGTTGGGCACTGCTTCAAAGATACCTGAAATTGTGGAAGCAACTTTGGAACTGGGTAACAGGCAGAGGTTGAAACAATTTGGAGGGCTCAAAAGAAGAGAGTAAAATGTGGGAAAGTTTGAAACTTCCTAGAGGCTTGTTGAATGGCTTTGACCACAATGCTGATAGTGCTATGGACAATAAAGTCCAGGCTGAGGTGGTCTCAGATGGAGATGAGGATCTTGTTAGGAACTGGAGCAAAGGTGACTCTTGTTATGCTTTAGCAAAGAGACCAGTGGCATTTTGCCGCTGCCATAGAGATCTGTGGAACTTTGAAGTTGAGAGAAATAATTCAGGGTATCTAGTGGAAAAAAATTTCTAAGCAGCAAAGTGTTCAAAAGTTGACAGAGCATAAAACTTTGAAATATTTGCAGCATGACCATGTAGTAGAAAAGAAAAAGCCCACATTCTGAGGAGAAATTCAAGCCTTCTGCAGCAATTTATATCATTGACAAGGCAGTGGATGTTAATCACCAGGATAATGGAGAAAATATCTCCAGAGCATGTCAGAGGCCTTCCCATCAGTCCCTCCCATCACAGGCCTGGAGGTCTAGGAGGAAAAAATAGTTTCATGAGCTGGGCCCGCAGGCTGCCTGCTGTGTGCAGCCTAGGGATTTAGTGCCCTGCATCCCAGCTGCTCCAGCCATAGATAAAAGGGGCCAAGGTACAGCTCAGGTTGTGGTTTCAGAGGCTTCAGAGGCCCCAACCCTTGGGATCTTCCACATAGTGTTGAGCCTGAAGGGGCACAGAAGTCAAAAATTGAGGTTTTGGAACCTCCACCTAGATTTCAGAGGATGTATGGAAATGCCTGGATGTCCAGGAATAAGTTTGCTGCAGGGATAGGGCCCTCATGGAAAACCTCTCCTAGGGCAGTGCAGAAGGGAAATGTAAGGTCAAAACCCCAACAGGGAGTCCCCATTGGGGCACTGCCTAGTGGAGCTGTGAGAAGAGGGCCATCATCCTCTAGACCCCAGAATGGTAGATCCACCAACATCTTGCACCTTGCAACTGGAAAAACTGCAGATACTCAATGAATGCCAACCTGTGAAAGCAGCTGGGAGATGGGCTGTACCCTGCAAAGCCACAGGACAGAGCGGCCCAAGGCCACGTGAATCCACCTCTTGCATCAGCATGCCCTGGATGTGAGACGTGGAGTCAAAGGAGTCATTTTGGAGCTTTAAGATTTGACTGCCCTGCTTGATTTTGGACTTGCATGGGGCCTGTAGCCTCTTCATTTTGGCCAATTTCTCCCATTTGGAATGGCTGTATTTACCTGATGCCTATACCCTCATAATACTAAATAACTTTCTTTTGAGTTTGCAGGCTCATAGGCAGAAGAGACTTTCCTTGACTCAGATGAGACTTTGGACTGTTGACTTTTGAGTTAATACTGCAATGAGTTAAGACTTTGGGGGACTACTGGGAAGGAATGATTGGTTTGGAAATGTGAGGACATGAGATTTGGGAGGCGGCAGGGGTTGAATGATATGGTTTGGCTGTGTTCCCACCCAAATCTCATCTTGAATTGTAGCTCCCATAATCCCTACATGTCATGGGAGGTACCTGGTAGGAGGTAATTGAATCATGGGGCAGTTACTCCCATGCTGCTGCTCTTGTGATAGTGAGTGAGTTCTCACAAGATCTGATGGTATTATAAGGGGCTTCGTCCCCTTTTGCTCATCACTTCTCCTTGCTGCCATCTTGTGAAGAAATACATATTTGCTTCCCCTTTTACCATAAGTGTAAGTTTCCTGAGGCCTCCCACACCATGCTGAACTGTGAGTCAAATAAAGCTCTTTTGTTTATAAATTACCTGGTCTCAAGTATGTCTTTATTAACAGCATGAGAATTAGCAATTCTTCTGAGCTGCTGGGACCGCTTTTTATGATGCTAACAAAACACAGATTCTGAATCTCTCTCTCTCTCTCTCTCTCTCTCTCTCTCTCTATATATATATATATATATAATATACACACACACACACACACACACATGTATATATTTTTTTTTTTAATTTCTTTAACACTGCAACATTTCTGAGCCATTGGATTTTCATTCTGTATCTTTGAATTTATTATCTTTTATTTATATTACTTCATATTTCAGTTCTATAAATTGTAGCTCTAAGTTCCTGCCTTAAACTTCATTTTCTTAAAAGCTAAATGATATCCCCTGCAACCACACATGTAGTAGGTTATATAATGAAGTCATTTTTCTTCCATCATTAAGCCATTTTATCTCTTAAAGTCTCTCTGTACATTCTTTAGTTATTCTCACAAGTTATTTGGAATGTAAAACTTTAGTCCCATTTTGCAGCTTTTCTTTCCGTGCTCTGTACATCCAATCATCAAATGCTGTCAATTAACTTTAGTAATACATCTCATACTCATGCCTTTGCTTCCTTTCCCACTGCCATTGTCCTAAACTAAAGCATCTCACATAGATTATTTTCACTGTTCCCTTAGTTTGACTTCCAGCATTTGGTCTTATTTCTCTGACTACCATTTAAAATACCACTGTCAAATTAATCTTTTATTTACATGAGTTAGTCATTTCTCTGCTCAGAAACTTTCAATCTTTGCATTATAAATTGAATCAAGTATAGAATCCCTAAGCTCATCTTCCAGTCCTTCTATACTCTGACTCTAGCTAAATATCCAGCTTTCCTTTCCCCCACTGCCATGTCTGTTGCAAAGTGGCCTACAAAAAAATTGTGCAACTTGCTGTTTTGAAAAAATAAGTTATAATTTCTCACCTTTAATACATGTGTTCCAGAAATGTCTCTCCTCTCTTGGAAAAAATTGAATTCAAACAATACCTATTTATTTGTATCTATCTTATTTGATTAGCTATGAGACTGGATCTTATATCTCCTTTCTCTGGCCCTCAGTGTGCTTCGTCCATAATATAAGAGTGCTACTTGTCCATTCTACCATGTTGTTATTATTTTTTTCATATTTGTTTTCTCCACTCTTGTCTTGAAAGTCTCCTATGTGCAAGGAATATTTCATCTATATTTTCAAATTTTGTTAAAATTCCTAGTATATTTACTATAAGTTAAATAACAAATATTTGTATTCCAACTAATATCTTCACCAATTATAAACTTATCTAAATTTCTGTACCCACTAAAAGTTTTTCATATTTTTTGAATAGTCATAAGATACCAGTTAAGAGTTTTAAAAATATGAGGCTAAATATCTGCTATTGGTTAGTTTATTTTCCTACAAATATCTCAATCAAATTAGAATGTATAAATCTTTTTGCTTTGGGAATATAATTGAATTTTTTATATTTTCTTAAAAGAAAGAAATAAGCTAGGAGCAGTGGCTCATGCCTGCCTATAATTCCAGCATTTTGAGAGGCCAAGGTGGGTGAATCACTTGTGGTCAAGAGTTTGAGACCAGTTTGGCCAAACTCTTGTGGTCAAGAGTTTGATGACCAGTTTGCCAAATGGCAAACTCCATCTCTACTAAAAAATACAAAAAGAAAAAATAGCCAGGTGTGATGGCATGCACCTGTAACCCCAGCTAGTTTGGAAGCTAAGGCACGAGAATTGCTTGAACTTGGGAGTGAGAGGTTGCAGTGAGGTGAGATCCACTGCACTCCAGCCTGAGTGACAGAGCAAGACTCCATCTCAAAAAAAAAAAAAAAAAAAGGAAAGAAATAAATGAGATTTCAAAAAGATTGTAGAAAATGGAATTAAAATATAAATGTAAAAATATTCACTTTATTTCTCCACATAAGCTCCATAAGCTCTATCAAGTTCAAGACCCTTTTGTAAACAATGATATAAGCCATGTTGTGCATCCCTAAAGAATTGAGGGTCCTGGGAATTTAACCATGTCAATGCAGTCTGGTTCACATTATTAACTGAAGAAAAATGGGTGCCCTTTACAGATTTTTTTAATGTTAGGAAACAAAAATAAGTCAAGCAGAGACAAATTGAGATGATAAGGTAGATGCCTAATGATCTCCCATCAAAACTCTCACAAAATTGCCCTTGTTTGATGAGCACAGTGAAGACTCTGGCGAAGCTTCCCTGGTTGTTTCTCCGCTAAAGCTTTAGCTAACTCTCTGAAAATACTCTCATAATAAGCATCTGTTATTGTTCCTTGGCTCCTCCAGAAATTCACCAAGCAAAATGTCTTGAGCATCCCACAATACTGTTACCATAACTTTTGCTCTTTTTTTTTGAGACAGGTTCTCACTGTCATCCAGGCTGGAATGCAGTGGTGCAACTATAGCTCACTGCAGCCTTTACCTCCCAGGCTCAAGTGATCCTCCCAGTTCAACCTCCTAAGTAGCAGAGACTACAGGAATGAGCCACCTTTCCTCTTGACCAGTCTGCTTTTGCTTTGACTGGACCACTTCCATCTCTTGGCAGCCATTATTTTATCATGTTTTGTCTTCAAGATCATACCTGCAAAGCCATGTTTTATCTCCAGTTAAAATTCTTTGAAGAAATGCTTCAGGATCTTTATCACATTTGTTGAAAATTTCCATTGAAAACTCTGCTCTTATCTGCAGCTGATCTAGCTGCAATGGTTTTGGTACTAACGGAGTGGAAAGTTTGCTTTCGTTTAATTACTGAGTCAGAATTGTGAAAGCTGAGCAAACTGAGATGTCTACGATGTTGATTATTGTTTCTGCTATTAATCATTGATCTTCTTCAAATAAGGCAAAAACAGGATGAATTTTTTCCTTGCAAATTGATGCAGATGATCTGCTGTTGTGGGCTTCATCTTCAACATTATCTCATCCCTTCTTAAAATGAGTGATTCATCTGTGAACTGCTGATTCATTTAGGGAATTGTTTCCATAAAACTTCTGTAAAGGATTCTTTACAAAACAGTAGCAGGAATAAAGATCAAATCAAAAGACAGGAAGATAAGGTAGAATGAAGGATATATTCCAAGAAGTTAAGGAAATGTTTTCTAGTTAAAATCTCATTGAGGGAATGCAAAAAGGATTTTTTACTAAAACTCTATGGAAACAATGCCCCAAATGAATTAGCAGTTTATAGATGGATAGCTCATTCTTCCATCCAAGCTTCAGTATAAATTGGATGTTTACTCCTGCTTCAATTTTATAATTTGTATCTCTCTGAGAGAGGCTGTTTTAAAACTGATGCCTTATTCTTCTTAGTGCCTCAAACTAGATCCTATTCAGATGTATTGTGAGAAGTTTCTACAAGTTTATTTTGATCAAGAAAATGGGAAATCTATGTATAGCTTTTTCATGATATGCACCTTCCATGAGCTTTTTGAAGACCCTGGTATCAGTTCCTGAAAAAAAAAAAAAAAAAAAAAAAAAAAAAAAAAAAAACTCTATCAACATGCTTTGCTTCTTAAATCTAAATCTTCTTGACAAACAAAGCAGAATTTCGGGACACTCCAGACTGGATTCTCAGGGACCTGGAGAGGTTCAAAGTAGAATGAGACAGATCATAGCAAGTAGAAAAAGATAATCCAGCAGACGGTATCAGGAATAAATATCAAATCAAAAGACAGAAAGACAAGATAGATTGAAGGATATATTCTAAGAAGGCAGGGAAAAGTTAGGATTCCATAATAAAATCTCACTGAAGGACTGCAGAAAGCCAACAGCACAACTGAGTATAAAAATGAACCCTAGTAATGTGTACTCTTAAATGGGAAGTATTCTTCTACACAGCAAATTATCAACCTAATATATAATGAAGATAACCAGAACATTTTCTGTGTCATGTGTGTTTTATTAACTATTCTTCCTAGCCAGGCACAGTGGCTCATGCGTATAATCCCAGTATTTTGGGAGGCTGATGCAGGTGGATTGCCTGAGGTCAGGAGTTCAAGACCAGCCTGGCCAACATAGTGAAACCCAGTCTCTACTAAAAATACAAAAAAAAAAAAAAAATAGCTGGGAGTGGTGGTGGGCACCTGTAATCCCAGCTACTAGGGAGGCTGAGGCAGGAGAATCACTTGAACCTGGGAGGCACAGGTTGCAGTGAGCCGAGATCACGCCATTGCACTCCAGCCTGGGCAGCAAGAGCAAAACTCTGTCTCAAAAAATAAATAAATACATATATGAATTAAAAACTATGCTTCCTCTTGCCACACCATAATTTACACTGATCTTCACTGGAAAAAAATGTCCACTTTTCACTTTTATGTGCATCCTCCAACAAACCTTTTATTTCCTCAATTCCTATGACCATTCAATTGCTAAATTGTAACTAACATTTTTTCTTTATATATTCAAATGCCATATTCGGGTTCTCAACATTACCTCAGCATCTGTCACAACTTTTCTCCCTGGCTTGAATGTCAATTGGCTAAAATGCATTCCGTTACAGAGCTACTATATTGATTGATATAAAACCCAAATTTGACAATGTAACTTTCTTCTTAGAACCTGCTCATGACCTCTTATTCCCTGCAGGGAAAACACCCAAACTTCATATGACACAGAGGCTCTTCATGGCCTGCCTTAATCTTCCTTTCTTCACATTAATGCTTCATCTATAGAGTATTATTGACAATTTCCTGGAAAATAAATGCTATTGATGGCCTTTTTGCCTTTTTTCTTGATGCCCTATCTTCAATCCTTTCTACTCAGCTTACCTTCTACTTTCCTGTAAGCATTTTTACCATTTATAAATTACTTTTCCTCATTCATAAATTTTCTGTGACTATTCTGTCTCTATCACAGCATTTATCATTTGTTAGTTTATTATCTCTTTAAAGACTATGAGCTTCTAGAGGATAGGAACTGTGCTTAATATCCTTATATCTCTAGTAACCAGCATGCAGTAGGAAGTCATGAAATATTTACTGAGTTAAAGGTCTTCTTTAACAGAGTTATGAATGAAAATCATACTAAGAATCATGACTGCTTAATAAAATGAGAGATCCTAGAAGTGGAAGCATGAAATGCTCAGCCAGTTAACACCTTGTAAAGGTGAAAGCAATGTTTCTCCATGTGCTTTCCTACTCTTCAGCTTTTGCTTTTCTAATATCAGAATCACACAAAGGTCTAAGTTTAATGCTATACATAAGTTAACAGTTTATTTGAAGGGAAAAAGCATGAGTAGAATAAGAAAGTAAAGAAGCATATGGTAGAGAGATAACAAAAGTTATTTCTAAAATAACACTGAGTCTAAAAACCCAGACCTGATATTTAAAGAAAAGTTTAGTAAGAACGATGGGAAATACAACATCAAATTGGAGTATTATGTACCTATTACGTTCAAGTCACAGTGATAGATTAAAAAAATGTCTGAAAAGTAGTAAAACACATCAATTCACCTTTCAAAAGCTGTGTTTCACTTGGGAGAAGAGGAATCAACTTAGGCAAAGGTGTTTTGGGTCACTGTTGTGTTGTTAGTGTCTAGAAAGTGCCTGGCACGTAGAAGACATTGAATGACAAATAAATGCTGAATGAGTGAACTAGGATATCCAGAAGGGCAAAGTTTGATTATTTGATATGTATTTTGTGACAAAAGATAAAAATATAAGAATGTGTATGCACACATCTAATATACATGATTAGAACTGCTCATCATAAATTCAGCTTTATGTCAACAATCATGTTATCTTATATTATGACTTTTAACCTAAAATATTTCATTAAATAAGAAAGCTTACGAAAGTATTGCATAATTTGAGACATTAATATATAGTTAAGAGCAGTGATTTAATACAAGTCTGGGAATTCGGAAACTTATAAAAGTAAAGAATAGGTCATACCTTCAGTGTCTCACAAACTTATACAAATGACTTTTGCCTAAAAATAGAGAAAGAATGTAAAATGCACTGGTAAAGAAAGTTAAAATTAGTCTATATTCATAATCAGTTAAGTCTATACTATGTTTTATCCATTTTATACCTCAAACTTTCCTTTCAATGTGTTTGAATACTATGAAGCCTGAAGATGTAAAATGGCAGTAAGAACTTCATTTGTGAGAACTCTGAAGGCTCTTACAAAAATCTCATACCATGCATATAAAATTAATTCAGTTAGCTGATATTTCAAAAACACTACTTTATTGAAAGCATTCTCCTATTTTCACTTTCGTGGCAAAAATTTGGTGATTTATCTTTTTGTGTGTGTCACAGACAAATTGTTGAAACACCTTTAACAGATAACTAGCCCATTCTTATTGTTCAAGTCTCAGTACAAATGTTATCTCCTGCAGAGGCCGTCCCTGAGAAGCTCATCCAAATTAGTTCCCTCTTAGTCATTCTCCATCAGTCACATCAGTGTTTCTGTTGTATGCATATTATTATATTGTCTTATTTATTTGTTCATTCCCTGTTCTGCTATATGAACTCAGGATCTGAAAAAGCAAGGACTATCTTTCTTGACTTCCTCTATGACTCCAACCCTCAGATAGTACATATTTTATAATTACTTGGTGGAAAAAATAAATACATGCACATTAAATAAGGATTACCTACTTGGCAAATCATCTCAAAGAGTGACTGAGTGTTAAAGCTTAGAGACAGCATTTTGCCAAGAGAACCAGTAGTGCTTGTGTTTATATGGATAAGAAAAGTGATGCTCAAAACAAAGTGTTCTGTCCACAGAACTTTCTTAGGATCACTGTTGGTTACACTGTGGTCCATGCATTTTTAATGTATTACAAAAGGATGCTGGCATCTTTAGATAGATTCCTCTGTGATTATGTTTGGTATATGCACTGTATGCCATAACATCCTTTTTTTTTTTTTTTTTGAGACAGAGTCTCGCTCTGTCACCCAGGCTGGAGTGCAGTGGCCGGATCTCAGCTCACTGCAAGCTCCGCCTCCTGGGTTTATGCCATTCTCCTGCCTCAGCCTCCCAAGTAGCTGGGACTACAGGCGCCCGCCACCTTGCCCGGGTAGATTTTTGTTTTTTGTTTTTTGTTTTTTCTTTTAGTAGAGACGGGGTTTTACCCTGTTAGCCAGGATGGTCTTGATCGCCTGACCTCATGATCCGCCCTTCTTGGCCTCCCAAAGTGCTGGGATTACAGGCCATCCTATTTTTTTACGTGAAAAAAATAGTTTCTTTTTAACTTTAAGAAGAAAAATACTTTAACTTTAAAAAGAAAAATATTTTCTTTTAACTTTCTCCATGTTTATGCCTTAGTCATTCAATGCAGAACTAACTTGGAGGGTGGGGTAAAGATGGTGGGGTGAAGAGGAGGGTACCATTATATAGAGTATACAGATGTTCCATCTAATCAAACACTGTTACCCAGTCACACCCATGGAATAGATAGAAGATATTTTGGTTTTTCTTTTATATTGCTACTAAGGTGAGCATTTATGCCCTCTGCCCCAAGTTCTTATGTTGAAATCCTAATCCCCAAGGTGATGATATTAGGAGGATAAGAGGCAGGGGCCTTTGGGAGGTGATTAGGCCATGAGGGTGGAGCCCTCATGAATGGGATCAGTGCTTTTATAAAAGAAGTCCCAGAGTGATCTCTGATCCCTTCTGCCATATGAGGAGGACACAGCAAAAAGCTCACTGTCTATGAACCAGGAAGTGGCCCCTCACTAGACAAAGTCTGCCAGCACCTTGATCTGGAGGTTGAGATTTCCCAATCTCCAAACCAGAACTGTGAGAAATAATTTTTTTAATTTATAAGCCACCCAGTCTGTGATACTTTTGGTTAGCAGCCCAAATTAACTAAGACCATTGCTACATCAGTTCTACCTAGATTATTGTCAATGACTCATCAAACAATTGTTCAGTTTCCCCTGTCCAAACCTAAATATTGAGATACTTCAAGGTATAAAAGATTCACAGTGGCAGATAACGGTTGTGTGTTGTTCATCCTCGAGCTAGGCTGTATGTCCTGCACGCTGAGCTCCACTGGAATTGTCAGCCTTCTGGGAAGTGATTGTAAAGTCATCTTAAAAAAGTATCATCAGTCCACTGTGCACTAAAATACTTGGGTCAGATAGTAAAGGAACATTACCATTTTTCTGAGGAAAATTCTTAAGATGCTACCCCAAAACATAGCATTTTAAATTAAAACTATTATTGTGTGGTGTATTCATTATCTCTAATCCGTACTCTCTAGTTGCGTTCTGGCTGTGTCTAGTCAAATGTATGAGTCTGCAAAATTGTCTTCAGTAATCCCTAGTATCCTCCCCTCCCTCCCAGTTGCTGTCTGACCTGGCTTTCCCTGGAGATCCCTCCTCCTTGTTTCTCCTCCCATCCACTTAATATTCTCTTATGTGCCTCTGGCCGCTGAGAAATATCCAAAGCTTCATTGTTTTGGATAGTTTAAATCCTTTTTTGTGACTTTCTGTACCACCATTAATAAGTATACACGGTTTTTCCAGCTATATAACGCATAGTGGATGAGAACCTACTACTGAGAGACTGTTTCACATCATGATTACCAGATGGCCCTCCTTCCACAAGCCTCATTTAAATCCAGCTCCACTACTAACTAGATGTTCAATTCTGAGCTATTTTCTTAACTTATATGTACTTCATTTTCCTCATCTTGAAATGTAAATAATGATCATAACTGCTTCACAGAGTTGTGAAGATTAAGTGGGCAAAACATATAAAAATGCAGAAAAGTGTCTGGCACATAGTAAGTACACAGTAGAATTTAACTCTTAATGTTACTACAACACAGTGAAAAATAGGATAGCGCTCTTATGGCTCTTACATTTTAGGGAGAGACAAACATTTAAATAACCAATTGTATGTAATTATTTGCAAGTGCTGAAAGGGTGATTCAAAGGGTGTCAGGCCAGTACTCAGAAGGGACTCCAAGCCCAGCAATATCATATGTCCCATTTCTTTTTTTTTTTTTTTTTTTTTTTTTTTTTTTTGAGACGGAGGCTAGCTCTGTCGCCCAGGCTGGACTGCAGTGGCACAATCTCGGCTCACTGCAAGCTCCGCCTCCCGGGTTCACGCCATTCTCCTGCCTCAGCCTCCCGAGTAGCTGGGACTACAGGCACCCGCCATCTCGCCCGGCTAGTTTTTTTTTTTGTATTCTTTAGTAGAGACGGGGTTTCACCGTGTAGACCAGGATGGTCTTGATCTCCTGACCTCGTGATCCACCCATCTCGGCCTCCCAAAGTGCTGGGATTACAGGCTTGAGCCACCGCGCCCGGCCCATATGTCCCATTTCTTTTGGAATGTATTCAAACAATCTGCTAATAAACTTTCCCTTCATTTTAATAGCCAGTTTTCTGGAGACATTGCCTTAGCATCAAAATTTGATATCGAAATGTTAGAATCATAAGACTCATGTATACTTCTGTAAATGCTGGCAGTATATTTAAAAATAAAAACTAATTAGATTCAGTGAACTATACCCTTCTGTTTATGAGTGCCTGTTGGAATATGTACAAAGTAAGAATGTCTATTTTTAACATGATCAGACTTATACTGATTCGATTAGAGCAAAATGGCAAACTTAACTGTCAAGAAAGAGGTTAATGCCCTTCTGAGCCTGTCTCCAAAGTTCAGAACTTATCTATTTTTAAACAATGGATTGTGAAGAGCCATGGGCTTAAAATAGGTACAGATCATGTGTCCCAGTAGAATATAGAATGTCAGTATATTTCATTTTTACAGAGCATGAATTAGGCTGAGAGCATAATCCTGTCCTTCTGACCTTTAATTTGTCGAATAAAGAGTTATGCAAGAGAACATAATTTGTGTGTATATTTATTTAATGTAATTCTGAATCATCTTTTCTAAAGTACACACTTGTTGATTTTTTAAATACCTTCTAAAAATGTGTTTAGTTAAAATTAATGAAAATGTCCAGAATCATATTGTAAAGCTATACCAGCATCTTATAAATTTTAAGATATTCATGTAACAGGCATAAGTAACAAAAGATTAGCAAAATTATGTAAATGGCCTGATTTGGCCACAGTGCCAAATATATTGTGTGTCACTCTTTTGGCCTAGAGCTTTGTCCATGCACCTCTGCATTCTATAAAACAAACAGACAAAAATTATTGATTGCTTATTGTGTGTGAGACATTGCTCCAGGCTTCACAGGGAAAGTAAATTGTAAGATGTGATTTTTTAGTCTCAAAGGAAGTACTTACTATATTCTTGGAGAAATGAGACATGAACACATGGGAAAAAAGTATAAGAAAAAAGTAAAATGAGGATACTAGAAATGTAGGAAGTCACATGTAGTTAATTAGCAGAGAAAAGAAGACTGTAACTACTAACTTTGAGAAAAAAAAAATGTATTCACCATGGCCTGGAATAGATTGAAAAGGCCTCAGTGGAAAGAGTTTGACTAAATCTGGAAGGACATGTGGAATTTCAGTAGACAAAGAGGATACAAGATGTAAAGAACACAGGGAAAACAGACAGGAAACATGCCTATATTTCCAAAACTAGTTGCTTTTTCAGCTTCTCATATGGTTCAAAGAAAAGGGAAAATAAACTAGGGAATAAATAACATTTTATTCTACAATGGCTTAAGTTATAGTTTTATATATGTGCAAATACAACTAAAATATAAGCTTGTTTTTATTGTTATAATAAACCATGCCTTATTTTTACAGTTATAATAACCATGATTATTTTAAGTGATCTTGGAGAAAAGAGGTAAGAAATAGATCTCAAACTAAAATTATGAAGATAATTGGAAAGCAAGCTCAAGAAGCCCTGATTGTTGCTAACAAGTCAATACAGTCAATGACATCATGCATTAACGTAATTAAGATAGATACCATCTTGCCCCACTTAAAATGACTTTTATTTAAAAGTCAGGCAATAACAAATGCTGGCAAGGATGTAGAGAAAAGGGAACCCTTGTACACTTTTGGTGGGAATGTAATTAGTGCAACCACTATAGAGAACAGTTTGAAGGTTCGTGTTTGACAAAGGTGTCAAGAACTTATACTGGGGAATAGATAGTCTCTTCAATAAATGGTGCTGGAAAAACCGGGTATCCACATGCAGAATAATCAAACTAGACCCCTATCTCTAGCCATACACAAAAATCAAATCAAAATGTATTATAGGCTTAAATCTAGGGCATCAAACTATAAAACTACTAGAAGAAATCATTGAGGAAACTCTCTCAGACATTGGTCTGAGAAAAAAATTCTTGAGCAATACCCTACAAGCACAGACAACCAAAGAAAAATGGACAAACGGAATCACATCAAGTTAAAAAAACTTCTGGACAGTAAAGAAAACAACAAAGTAAAGAGACATCCACAGAATAGGAGAAAATATTAGCAACACACCCATCTAATAAGGGATTAATAACCAGAATTTATATGGAGCTCAAATAATTCTATAGGTAAAAAGTCTAATAATCCAAATAAAAAATAATCAAAAGATTTGAATAGATATTTCTCAGAAGAAGACATACAAATGGCAAACAGGCATATGAAAAGATGCTCATCATCCTTGATCATCAGAGAAATGCAAATCAAAACTACAATGAGATATCATCTCCCCAAGTTAAAGTACTTATATCCAAAAGACAAGCAATAACAAATGCTTGCAGAGATGTGGAGAAAAGGGAACCCTTGTACAGTGTTGGTGGGAATGTAAATTAGTACGACCACTATGGAAAACAGTTTGGAGCTTCCTCAAAAGGCTAAAAATTGAGCTACCATATGATCCAGCAATCCCACTGCTGGATATATACCCAAAAGAAAGGAAATGAGATATCAAAGAGATATCTGCACTTCCATGTTTGTTGCAGCACTGTTCACAACAGCCAAAATTTGGAAGCAACTTAAGTGTCCATCAACACATGAATGGAAAAGGAAAATGTGACACTTATACAAAATGAATTACTGTTCAGCCATAAAAAAATGAGATCCTGTTATTTGCAACAACGTGATGGAACAGGAGGCTACTGCTAAGTCAAATAAGCCAGACACAGGAAGACAAACCTCACATATTCTCACTTATTTGTGGAATCTAAAAATCAAAACAATTGAACTCATGAAGATAGGGAGTAGAAAAATGGTTACCAGAGGCTGGGAAGTATAGTGGGAGGGTAATGGGGAGGTGGGGATGCTTACTGGGTACAAAAATAATAGTTAGAAAAAAATGTTTTCACTTATTTCTGGCATCTGAAAATCAAAACCATTGAACTCATGGAGATAGAGAGTAGAAGGATGGTTGTCAGTGGCTGAGAAGGTTATTGGGGGAAGGTGAGGATGGTTAATGGATTAAAAAAAAAAATAGAAAGAATGAATAAGACCTAGTATTTAGCAGCACATAAAGGTGACTATAGTGAACAATAACTTCATTGTACATTTAAAAATAATTAAAAGAGTATAACTGGATTGTTTGTAACATGAAGGATAAATGCTTGAGAGGATAGATACCCAACTTTCCATGATGTGATTACTACTCATACAAAAATATCTGTATTGCTGTACCAGAATATCTCACGTACCCCACAAATATATTCACCTGCTATGTACCCACAAAAAATGTAAGAAAATATTAGAAAAATGCCTGCTAGGTAAAGCTTACATTTTGCATCCAGGCTCTACACGGAGCTAAATAGAAATTTTTAAAAGACAATACTGTCTTCCACAGTTTAAAATCAGAACCATTAAAGAACATATGTATACTACATTTGTCTAGCTTATATAAACCAATTTTCTGTTGTTTAAAATATCCCCCAGTTGACTTACATAGCTGGAGTTTCACATTGTTAAATTATGGAAATTATTAAGATATCTAATATCATTTGATTTTGAAGCTTGCCTTGGCAGAATATAGAGTAAGATAATGTATGTCTTACTGGATGAATTACTGATGATGGTGGTGATAGTGATGATGGTGGTGAGAGTGATGATGGTGGTGATAGTGATGATGGTGGTGGTGGTAGTGATTTTGGTGATAATAGTGATGATATTGATTTTTAAAAATCGTCTTTATGTAGAACAGCATATCACATGTTTGGCTAGTTTGGTTTTGCTGTCATTGCAATCATCAAATAAATTACTTAGTGAAATTGTGTGCAGGTGTGTTGAGATACATAAGCATATAAACAATGTAACCTTTGTGTTCAAGAGGAACAGAAAACTACAAATAATAGAAAGATCTGAGCTCTTGAGTTGAATTCAGAGTGACAATTTAATATATACATGTTGATTATGTGAAGTAAAATATTAATAAGTCTAAAATGAAATAGACAATATTAAATAAAGCCACTGAAATATTTGGTGTCTTAAGGTTGATATTTTAAAACTACTTCCCCTGTTACAGTTATGCACAGGATTTATACACCTGTAATATTTATTTATAATTGTGAATTAGGGAAAATAAGTCTATATTATAGAGAAGTGACTAGCCTAGTGTCTGTTCCCTAGGAAGCTGTGTTTATGTATTAAATTATGCTTTACAATAAGTAAAACACTTAACAATCCAGTGTGAAATAAGTGCTCAATAATATTACTTTTACAATGATTACTGCCCTAAGAACTCTTAATACTGATATTAATATATTTAAATGTTGTCATCGCCTAAGGTGAATTCTATACTTTGCCTGATATAAATGTGAGCCATTTCTGCCTGTTCAATGCCAAAGATCATATGCAGGAAAATCTACAGAAGACTAAGAATTATATCTCAAAAACTAATGAAGAAAAGTAGAAATATTTGACATGTATCTTAAACTGAAATTCTATAATCTAAATTATATATTTCAAGGAAAACAAAAAGTGGTTATATAAAGTAAGACAGATACAAAGGCATATAAAATAATTTTTTTTAAGTTTTTGAAAGTGGCTTCCTGGTAAATTGTACCCATTAGAAATTATCTCAATATTAAGCAACACATACTTTTGAGACAGATAAAATTTCCCAATATATAGATTAATTTGAGGTAAAAGTATATATTTAAAATATTTTAAAATGCATGAGTATGCATTTACTAATGCATACTCATCAGATTAATTTGAGGTAAAAGTATATTTTAAAATATTTTAAAATGCATGAGTATGCACTTACTAATGCAAGAAACATCAACACTAAAGAGGCATATTTGATAGTTATGATACAATCTATAAAACATTATGTCTAGTAATAAGAATTTCTTGCAAAGCTATCTCACTGAAAAAGAAAAGCAGACAAATGACATGATACATTATTGTTTGTCTATTAACAATTCCTCATGAGTCATTTAAACTTAGTTTCCCTTTTTCTAATGCTGCATTTTTAATTTTTTCTAGGAATGACAG
Source organism: Trachypithecus francoisi (assembly GCF_009764315.1). NCBI lineage: Eukaryota > Metazoa > Chordata > Mammalia > Primates > Cercopithecidae > Trachypithecus > Trachypithecus francoisi. The sequence goes on along the minus strand of NW_022680706.1, from coordinate 46,559 downwards.
GATGATGTTACATATATATGCATACATACATGAACTGTTTTCTGTAACTACAGAAAACATATATATGTAAAATCATCTTGCCATTATATATGTATATATGTACATCATATGTATATATATGATGATCAGTCTTGTGAGTTTATTTAGTTAAGTTTTATTTGTCCTATAAAAATAAGGTTTAATGTTCCAACAAACTATTGATATATCTGCAATTTCCTCCCTTATATTTGACCAAGCTCAATTTCTTAAAGCACAACAATGTAAAATCCAGTATTTAATAACTCCTCAAAAATGTATGTATGCCAAATGCAGCATGGCATCATGTTTTGCATCTTGGAACATACAAAAGCACAAGTGGAAAACTAATTAAATTCAAAGTCTGGAGTTTCATAGTAATTCAGCAAAGTTGATTTCTTAGTGTGACAAATGTCTCACAGTAATATAAGAATTAAACCTTTGAGAAAATTGTGTAAGGGGAACGTGGACACATTCTATATTGTTGTGCATTTTTTTCATAAACCTAAAATTTTTCAAAAGTAAAATCTCTAGTTGATAATCTCTATATGTAATTTGAAAGAAGATGGTCTTTGCTCTCCTATCTGGAATCTCCTTGACTTCCCCAACTTATTCTGTAAAATTAAGATATAATACAAGTCTCTCATGGTTGTAAGGTTAAATAAGATGATTTATGTATCAGAACCTTCAAAGCCATAAGTCACATTACCTATTTGTTATTATTTAAATCCCAATTCTTCCGGATGACAGATATCTCTGAATTTTAGATTCTAGTGGAAAGATGAAAATTTAAATAGTTTTCCCTAAGATTCTACAGTGGGACATAAATAGTGTTAATTAACAAAAAAGCTACAAAATATCGATTCCCCTTATCCATAATATATATGAGTCAATGCAAAAATAATTTATTATATGATCATTTGTTTCATAAACTTCTCAGGCACCATCTCTTATGTACAATATGTTCATTGAAAGTTTTCTTATTTCCACAGAATCAAGGAGACAGGGGAGTGGAGCAGATTGTATTATTGTAATGAGAAAGATCCAGATCCCTGTGCCCTTTCCTTGGTTTTTCCTAATATTACCCCCACTCCCCACACCAACACTCTTTCTCTGAGTGGCATTGTTTATTTCTAAGACTTCAAAAATTGACTCTATGCTAATATTGCGTAATTCCATTTATTAGAGTTCCCTAGGATATGCAAATTCACAGAAACAGAAAGTAGAACAGAGGTTACCAGGGGCTGGGGGAGGGGAGGAAAGTGGCAGATTTTTTTTTTTCTTTTTTTTTTGTTTTTTTAATTTTTTTTAATTATTATTATACTTTAAGTCCTAGGGTACGTGTGCACAATGTGCAGGTTTGTTACATACGTATACATGTGTCATGTTGGTGTGCTGTACCCATTAACTCGTCATTTACATTAGGTATATCTCCTAATGCTATCCCACCCCCCGTCCCCTCCCCTTCCTATGTTCCCCTTCCATCCCTATGTGATGTTCCCCTTCCTATGTTCAAGCGATCTCATTGTTCAGTTTCCACCTATGAGTGAGAACATGCGGTGTTTGGTTTTCTGTTCTTGCGATAGTTTGCTGAGAATGATGGTTTCTAGCAGCATCCATGTCCCTACAAAGGACACGAATTCATCCTTTTTTATGGCTGCATAGTATTCCATGGTGTATATGTGACACATTTTCTTAATCCAGTCTGTCACTGATGGACATTTGGGTGGATTCCAAGTCTTTGCTATTATGAAGAGTGCCGCAATAACCATACGTGTGCATGTGTATTTATAGCAGCATGATTTATAATCCTTTGGGTATATCCCAAGTAATGGGATGGCTGGGTCAAATGGTGTTTCTAGTTCTAGATCCTTGAGGAATTGCCACACTGTTTTTCACAATGGTTGAACTAGTTTACAGTCCCACCAACAGTGTAAAAGGGTTCCTATTTCTCCACATCCTCTCCAGCACCTGTTTCCTGACTTTTTGATGATCACCATTCTAACTTGTGTGAGATGGTATCTCATTGTGGTTTTGATTTGCATTTCTCTGATGGCAACTGATGATGAGCATTTTTTCATGTGTCTGTTGGCTGTACGAATGTCTTATTTTGAGAAGTGTCTGTTCATATCCTTTGCCCACTTTTTGATGGGGGTGTTTGTTTTTTTTTTTCTTGTAAATTTGTTTGAGTTCTTTGTAGGATCTGGATATTAGCCCTTTGTTGATGAGTAGATTGCAAAAATTTTCTCCCATTCTGTAGATTGCCTGTTCACTCTGATGGTAGTTTCTTTTGCTGTGCAGAAGCTCTTTAGTTTAATTAGATCCCATTTGTCAATTTTGGATTCTGTTGTCGTTGCTTTTGTTGTTTTAGACATGAAGTCCTTGCCCTTGCCTATGTCCTGAATGGTATTCCCTAGGTTTTCTTCTAGGGTTTTTATGGTTTTAGGTCTAACATTTAAGTCTCTAATCCATCTTGAATTAATTTCGTATAAGGAGTAAGGAAAGGATCCAGTTTCAGCTTTCTACTTATGGCTAGCCAATTTTCCCAGCACCATTTATTAAATAGGGAATCCTTTCCCCATTTCTTGTTTTTGTCAAGTTTGTCAAATATCAGATGGCTGTAGATGTGTGATATTATTTCTGAGGGCTCTGTTCTGTTCCATTGGTCTATATCTCTGTTTTGGTACCAGTACCATGCTGTTTTGGTTATTGTAGCCTTGTAGTATAGTTTGAAGTCAGGTAGCGTGATGCCTCCAGCTTTGTTCTTTTGACTTAGGATTGTCTTGGAATTCAGGGTCTTTTTTGGTTCCATATGAACTTTAAAGCAGTTTTTTTTTTTTTTCCAATTCTGTGAAGAAAGTCATTGGTAGCTTAATGGGGATGGCATTGAATCTATAAATTACCTTGGGCAGTATGGCTATTTTCACAATATTGATTCTTCCTATCCATGAGCATGGTATGTTCTTCCATTTGTTTGTGTCCTGTTTTATTTCACTGAGCAGTGATTCGTAGTTCTCCTTGAAGAGGTCCTTTACATCCCTTGTAAGTTGGATTCCTAGGTATTTTATTCTCTTTGAAGCTATTGTGAATGGAAGTTCATTCATGATTTGGCTCTCTGTTTGTCTGTTACTGGTGTATAAGAATACTTGTGATTTTTGCACATTGATTTTGTATCCTGAGACTTTGCTGAAGTTGCTTATCAGCTTAAGGAGATTTTGGGGTGAGACAATGGGGTTTTCTAAATATACAGTCATGTCATCTGCAAACAAGGACAATTTGACTTCTCCTTTTCCTAACCGAATACCCTTTATTTCTTTCTCTTGCCTGATTGCCCTAGCCAGAACTTCCAACACTATGTTGAATAGGACTGGTGAGAGAGGGCATCCCTGTCTTGTGCCAGTTTTCAAAGGGAATGCTTCCAGTGTTTGCCCATTCAGTATGATATTGACTGTGGGTTTGTCATAAATAGCTCTTATTATTTTGAGACACGTTCCATCAATACCGAATTTATTGAGAGTTTTTAGCATGAAGGGCTGTTGAATTTTGTCAAAGGCCTTTTCTGCATCTATTGAGATAATCATGTGATTTTTGTCTTTGGTTCTGCTTATATGCTGGATTTCATTTATTGATTTGCGTATGTTGAACCAGCCTTGCATCCCAGGGATGAAGCCCACTTGTTCATGTTGGATAAGCTTTTTGATGTGCTGCTGAAGTGGCAGTTTTTTAATGGTTACAAAGTCTTTGTTGGGGATGATGAAAAAGGCTTAGGTATAGATAGTGAAGCCGTTATACAATGAATGTACTGACAAACTGTATACTTATGAATGGTCAAGCTATAAATATTGTTACATATATTTAAACAGTTTTTTAAAAATAGTCTTAGAAAATGACACCCAATCTTGCATCTATTTTCCTAATCTCCAAAACCATTCCCATCTGCCTGCCACGTTTATCTCAATGTCAAAGATGCTTCACATGCAACACATTTAAAACAAAATATCTTTCCTCCTAAAAATATTGTTTAAATCAGTTGTTTCCCAAACTGAAAAACTCAGAAGGTCTTGAAGTGTGTACACTGTGTGTCCACATCTGTGCAAAGTAGATGCTAATATTGCTTATTACCTAAATTTCATACAGTGCTTCTGCCACAGTTCACTTTCAGAGCAGTGGTGGAGTAGTCCTACCTTTATCTGTCGTTTCTCTTTCCACAGTTTCAGTTTGTTACTAAAGATCAGTTCTGGTCTGAAAATATTAAGTGGAAAAATCCAGAAATACACAATTCACAAGTTTGGAATTGTGCACCATTCTAAATAGTGGGATGAAATCTCCTTTGGGACATGAATCCTCTTTTGCCCAGTGGAACCACTTCACAGTCATCTTGGTTATCAGGTAAACTGTTGCTGTATCATTGTGCTTGTATTCAAGCCACCTTATTTGACTTCTCCAAATACATGTTGAAGTGCCAGTACCTCAGCATGCATTTAGATACAGGGTATTTGAAGACATAATTAAGTTACCCCAAAGCACATCAGTAGTGATGCTGGTCATTTGGATATGCCAGAGAAGCCATAAAATGCTTCAAGTGAAAAGGTGAAGGTTTTCCATTTAATATGAAAGAAAAAAAATTACATGCTGAGATTGCTAAGATCTTCTGTAAGAACTAATCTTCTATTCATGAAATTGTGAAGAAAAGAAATGTGCTAGTTTTGCTGTGACACCTCAAACTGAAACAGTTACAGCCACAATCATGATAAGTGCTTAGTTAAGATGAAAAAGGCATTCAATTTGTGTGTGGAATACATGAACAGAAGTGTGTTCTGATTGACAGCAAATGCGTTCAGCACTGTCTGAGATTTCAGGCATCAACATGCTCCCCACAGAGGACAGGGGATACTTTACTGATCTATCTTGGCAGATCTTCAGAAGGGGCAACTTCATTCTTCTTGTCACATTTTGACCACTCTAACTTGCTGTATTACTTTTATATGGCTGCCATGACAAAATACCACAAACTGGGTGGCTTAAACAATAGAAATTTATGTTTTCACAGTTCTGGAGACTGGAAGTCTGAGATCAAGGTATTGGCAGGTCTGGCTTCTTCTGAGGCTTCTCTCCTTGATTTGCAGAGGGCTTCCTTTTCTCTGTGTTTGTTCACCCCAGATGTCTTTTCTGTGTGCCCAAATTTCCTCTTCTTATAAAAGGACGCCAGTCAGATTGGATTATGGCCCACCCTAGTTAATTAATTTTAACTTAATTACCTCTTCAAATACCCTCTACCTAAATACATTCTGAGGTACAGGTGCTTCAACATATAAATTTTTGGGGGAGACACAACTCAACCCACAACAAATGCTAACACGTGTAATGTCCCATGAAAATCTAAAGTGAGAGATAAAAGAATGTTTAATTTATCTTAGTACTCTTGCCTGATTTTAGGGCCTGACTTGATTTCCTTAGGTCCTCATGCACATATACATGTATTGTTATGTATGAATTGTTTCCGTTGCTGATTTGTTAATAATGAAAATTAATTTATGTGGATTCTATAATAAAATTTCAAATATAAGTTTTTACCGAATTCTCCAAGTCATTTTCTCTCAGAATTAAGTCTTCAGATGCACTCTACTATGGGTGATCTTCCCTTAATAATATTTTTTAGTTCAGCATACTTCTGGACATTTATTTGTTGTATGTGCCACTTAAAAATCAATTGCCTTTTTATCACCTCAAGTAGACTTAACTTCTATTGGGTAAATTGTTCTTACACCTTGCTGCAGATGGATGAGTGGAGCTAATTGTGCTGGACCTTATAAAAATCAAATGACTGCTTTGAGCACCTGATACCACATAGTAAAGCAGAGCTACAAAGTCTGTAATGAACACTCTTCTTGTTAGTATACAATTCCTTAATTTTAGTATTTTTAATTTTAATTTTTGTCTGCTTCTATATTTTTTCTTTTATAATCAAATGAAAGTGAACACTAAGAGAGTTTTGCATTATCTGCTGTTATTCTGCATGGTACCTTAACAGAACAGTATGTCCCTATGTTCTAGTAAGGCAAAGCAGTGGGACTGTGCTAAGACGCAATTATTTTCAAAGTTCATTTGCATTTGTATTGTAAAGTTTATATGTGATTAAATACCTCAGAGACAAATTAAATGCATATGAGAACTGTAGCTACAGAAAACATTAAAACTTTTTAATTTGTACAGCTCAAAATTCAGCTTGCTCTGATCTGTCTTGTACAAGATATCATTTAAGCCACTTAGTAATAATTTTTTATTTTAGGCTAATTACCCTTGACTTATAACTTGAAATCTATTAATTTAGCAGTTAAAGAAATAACTTGGTTTCTAAGCAAGTAATAGTGAAAAATGCTAAAGTTTGCCATTATTTAAGAGGCCATTGAAGTCTATTTCTCTTCCTGCCTATTTTTCTTAATATAACTATGGTTAACACAAGATGAAACATTTCGTGGCCACTAAAAAGAATGGCAATGTGGGTCATGTCACAATTCGGGAAATATTTTGTGGTACAAGTGTAGAAAAAGGAAACAAACATAGAATATACATTATGATTACAACTATGTTAAGGTGAACTGGAGATTATTTGAAGGGAATACATGAATAAATTTCTTTCATGAAAGTGACAATAAAGCTATATTTTTTAATTGTTTATTTTTAAAACTTTGTGTGGATACATAGCAGGTGTATATATTTGTGGGGTACATGAGATGTTTTAGTACAGGCATGTGATGTGACATATAAATATATATATAATTTTTTAAGGAAAATGTGTATTCCTTTTGTTTTCAGATACTTTAAAAATACAGTTTGGTAATTTAAAAAATACTTGATTAATCTTTCTTAATGAAATGGAAGTTAAAATGTAAATTAAGGCATCCTATGTCAATTCATCAGTCCTCCTTTTTTACATGTAACTTCAACTCTCAAAATATGAATAATAAAAATAAGTATTTTTTACCCCTGTAATTTAATAAATCATTTTTGGCACTCATATTATTCAGGAGTTGCACTATAAGATCTCTTCAAAATATAAGACAGATTATAGTGCAAATATAGATCCGTGTAAATCCTTCCTATTAGAGACAGAGAAATCGTGGGAAATCTTTTAAAATTAAGACATTGAAGCAGGTGCTGAACTTACTAGTCAACACTTGAATGAATGTTCAAAAGATTTTTTAATTCATTAAGATCTGCTAGTATGGGCTGATTTTCTCGTATATGCAGTCAACCATCTTGCAATTTAGAAGACAAGCCACCAGATTAATATAAGTCCATTGGAAATGGTAATGGAAAAAAGTATATTTTTAAAATTGCCTTAATGTGTTTTCTTTTTAAAAAATGGAGTGTATATGTAATTTATAATTTGCTTTCCAAATTTATCATATCAATAGAGTAGCTTTATTATTTGTTCTATGTTTTATTTCTTGACTTTGATCAAAACCATATTTATTTTATTATTTATAAATATTGTATATTGAATATATATATACACATATATATATATAACTTTCTTTCTTAGATGTAGCTATATATATAGCTACATCTTAGATGTAGGTTTCCAGATACTTGTTAATCTAGGAGGCTTGGTTTCCACGCCTGACTGCTTATTACTTGGAGTGTTTTATTAATGACAGAGATTTTGAGTCATATCCCCTAAAGAGTTATGTGAATCTGAACTGGAACCTGGCAATTCAGAAAAAATACCATAAATAAGTCCACAGATTTACTGTCTTCCTCTAAATAGTAACAGAGAGGCAAATGTCATCTTTGACAGGTCATTGAAGCAATTTATTTCTCCTTATTGGTGCTTGTCTACCTGAGAGCCATGATGGGGGTAACGGCCCTTGTGATAATCTTGAGTATATTCTGTTCCTGCTCCAGATTGTTCCTACATTGTACCTACAAACTGCTTCCCACCTGGGCACCTTCTATGCACCAACTTCTGTGCTGAACACTTTATTTCTGAGCTGTCATTTCCTCGGGCACTAAGGACAGCTCCAAAGGAGTAGAAGCTTGGGGAACTTTATCACAAGATAATGATGTTTTATTTTATTTATTTTAAAAATGTTCCTTAATTCTTATTTTAACTTTTTAAATTTTCTTTTTCACAAGCTTCATATAGTGAGCTTAGAGATTATAACTGCGGATGACTTTCCTAGAGCTTTTCAGTGGCATTTCTCAAAATTAACTTTGGCTAGCTTGTCATTTCCAGATATTGATTATTCTTCTTGGAAGTCTTAGCATTCAAATCTTATTTTGCCAAGCGTCAAACCAAGCCATGTTTTATTAGTCTACGGAAGTTTCATCTTCTGTTTTGCCTGTCTCTTCAAGTTATAAATAAATATTGAAAAATTTTACTCTATGTGTTGTTGAATTCTTTCTAAATTAACAAAGGTTTTAAAAAATCTAGAAAAGCATTCTACTATTTTATTTTTCATTCCCTTCTATATATCATGATTGTTCTACAGCAGTGCCTACTGTCCAGTGGAGATGTAACAGGAATCATAATTTAAATTTTCTAGTAGTTACACTAAAAAGTAAAAAAGTAAAATTAAATGTAATAAATTTGTTAACTAAATATATCCAAAATGTTATAATTTCAACACACAATCAATATAAGAACATCATTCACGAGATAGTTTACATTCATTGTTTGTATCAAGTCTTCACAGTCTGGTGTATATTTTAATATTTGCAGCACATCTTGATTTGGATGCTGAATTTTTCTCAGAAACGCTTAACCTGTATTAAACTGTAAACTGTAAACCAATTTACAGTTGAAGAAGTACATCCACCTGTCCAAGTGTCTTCAGACATAATTTAACATTTTCTAAAAATGGAATTGTATCAGTTTTTAACTTTAAACTTAAGTGGGTTAAAATTAAATAAATTAAAAACTCAGTTCCTCCTTCACACTAGCCGTGTTTCAAGTGCCTGATAACCCCATGCAATTAGGAACCATTATATCAGACAAGGTTGCTTAAGGTACAGACTACATACTTCTTAGTAGTACCAGCCTTCACTTCCTACGTGCTGTGATTTTTGACAAATGACAACCATTTTGAGACTCATTTGGTTTATCTATAAAATTGGGTTAATAATGTAACTACAGGTTGAGCATACCTAATCTGAAAATACAAACCTCTAAAAACTCTAATATCTGAAACTTTTTGAGCACTGACACGATGCCACAAGTGAAAAATTTCACACTTGACTTCATGTGACAGGTTGCAATCAAAAGTTTGTTTCACGTACAAATTATTTTAAAATATTGTATAAAATTACCTTCAGACTGTATGTTTGAAGTATACATGAAACGTAAATGAATCTTATGTTCAGAGTTGAATCCCATCCCAAGATTTCTCATTTGGGATATGCAAATATTCCAAAATAAGAAAAAAATCAGGAATCCGCCACATTTCTGGTCTCAAGCATTTCACATAAGGGATTCTCAACCTGTATTTCATTGGGTTGTTGTTATAATTACATGAGAAAACACAAAGCATTTAATAAATGTTAGTGAATATCATCATTGTTGTCATTATACTACATTTAGACCAGTGGACCCTTTAAAAAATCTAAGAAAAGCTGTCATCTGTTTCATATAAGATACAAACACAGTATTCACCTATTTGCATATAATGTCAGTGGGTTCAGGAAAGCCACCCAAAGCCCATTAACACCTTTGTTAAGTGTCCTTAGGCTCCATGATTACATTTTTTAAATTAATAATTGTTGTATAGTTCCAGCTACCAAGACTCCAGTTTTCCCTTAAAACATTTGTGACTATGTCATGGAATTATTCGAGGAAATGAGTTCATATTAACCAGGATGCTTATTTACCAATATAATGCTGAGTCATTTAGTTATGCCTCAAGATCGCATTTGTTTTCTTCCATATTTACTGTTTACACTAATTTTCGGTGAGGCACAGAGGAAATGCTTCTTATTTACCTGACATATAAATTAATGTATATAGTTGAAGATAAAGTTATTTTTGTATGCAAAATAAACATTGTTTTTCTTAGTTTTCAAAAAAATTTTGACTATCGTTAAAGCAGTTATCTTTGCACAGCAAAATTTGAATCATATACAATAAAATGCAAGATTTAAAAAATATACCTTAACTAGAACCACGTATGTTTAAATAATCCCACAACAGTAAATGTATTGCCATTAAATAATCTGCCATAAAAATAGGTGTGTGTGTAAAATGTGGCATTCAAGCTGGTTTAAAATGTAAATTGTCTAAGAAATACATTTAAGCAAAAAAATAGATATTAGTCTCAAATGGGCAAAATTTTAGATTAAAGAAGCTGTAAGATGCTAAAAGCGACTCTCTTTTTTTTCATTTTGAAGTATACACTATTGCAAAATATAAAGCTGTGGGTTAATTCTACATGCTAAGCTTTCATGACTTTTATCCAGGTAACAGGGAGGCCCCATGGTGGGGTGAAATGAGCACAGTTAGTTTTCTCTACACATATTCTAGCTCTGTGGCCTAGGCAATACTTTTCTTCTCTCTAAGCACCACTTTCTTCTTCTGCATACGTTGAAGAAATAAAACAAAATTTAACTTTATTGTTAGGTTGTTTTTTCCCCAGGAATAAGTGAGATATAATATGCGAACTACCTGGCTAAAAATGGGGGGTTAATAAAACAGGTTCCCATCCTCTTTCTACATCCCTAATTTGTAATCAAAAGAAATTACAAATGTTATTTTAGGGCTGTGTAGGGAGATCCAAAGATACCATTGAGGAAACAAATAGAAACATTTATTTGAAAGGGAGGTATAAAGGGCAGTCATTGATGAGCCACAAAGAAAATGTTCAGTTTGTTGACACTGTCCCCTGTGATATACGACATGAATCCCCCAGCAGACAAGAACAAATACTGGTCTCCCTTTCTTTTCTTGCAGTTCCTTGGTTTGGTGTCCAAAGATCTCAAATTGTATTGCTTTAAGAAGCCAGTCAGACAGCCTAATTGTAGGAAGTAGCAAGATATTAAATACAGATGGTGTTTTAAAAACTGTGACGAATAGAAATGTACATGCCACGTATAAAGAGATTCAGATTCAGATTTTTAAAAATCATTCAGATTTTTAAAAGCCAATGTATAGCCTTCAGTTTGCCACCTGACAATCAACAAATGTCCATGTCAGTCTTTCCAAATGTATGTAACTCAAAAAAACAAATTGTTGGTTAATATCTAAACCTTCAAGATTTGTGGTGATTCTAGATTTGTGCAAAGGTTAAGGTGACTTCTCAGAATCCATCAAAACCCCAAAGTAGTAAGCCAGGCTGCCCTGAGATACCATAGTTCCTCCTTTTACAAGCATGTGGTTACTGGCAGACTACATAACATCTACAAAATGGGGCCGTAATACTACCTAAGACATAGAATTGTTGTGAGGATAAAATAAATTAATATTTGTAAAACATTTAGACAATACCTGAAACCCAGCAATAACTCAATAAATGGTGTCTCTTCTTTTTAAAACATTCATTCTTAGAATTATCTTTGCCTAAAACAAACTCCCTAAACATACCAGCTGCTGTTTTTTTTGTGTGTTTTTTTTTTTGTTTTTTTTTTTTATACTTTAAGTTCTAGGGTACATGTGCATAATGTGCAGGTTTGTTACATATGTATACCTGTGCCATGTTGGTGTGCTGCACCCATCAACTCGTCAGCACCCATCAATTCGTCATTTATATCAGGTATAACTCCCAATGCAATCCCTCCCCCCTCCCCCCTCCCCCTGACAGGCCCTGATGTGTGATGTTCCCCCTCCCGAGTCCAAGTGCTGTCATTGTTCAGTTCCCACCTATGAGTGAGAACATGCGGAGTTTGGTTTTCTCTTCTTGTGATAGTTTGCTAAGAATGATGGTTTCCAGCTGCATCCATGTCCCTACAAAGGACGCAAACTCATCCTTTTTTATGGCTGCATAATATTCCATGGTGTATATGTGCCACATTTTCTTTTTTTTTTTTTTTTTTTTTTTTTTTTTTGTGAGACGGAGTCTCACTCTGTCGCCCAGGCAGGAGTGCAGTGGCTGGATCTCAGCTCACTGCAAGCTCCGCCTCCCGGGTTTACGCCATTCTCTCGCCTCAGCCTCCCGAGTAGCTGGGACTACAGGCGCCCGCCATCTCACCGGCTAATTTTTTGTATTTTTTTAGTAGAGACGGGGTTTCACTGTGTAACCAGGATGGTCTCGATCTCCTGACCTCGTGATCCACCCGTCTCGGCCTCCCAAAGTGCTGGGATTACAGGCTTGAGCCACCGCGCCCAGCCGCCACATTTTCTTAATCCAGTCTGTCACTGATGGACATTTGGGTTGATTCCAAGTCTTTGCTATTGTGAATAGTGCTGCAATAAACATACGTGTGCATGTGTCTTTAGAGCAGCATGATTTATAATCCTTTGGGTGTATACCCAGTAGTGGGATGGCTGGGTCATATGGTAGGTACATCTAGTTCTAGATCCTTGAGGAATTGCCATACTGTTTTCCATAATGGTTGAACTAGCTTACAATCCCACCAACAGTGTAAAAGTGTTCCTATTTCTCCACACCCTCTCCAGCACCTGTTGTTTCCTGACTTTTTAATGATTGTCATTCCAACTGGTGTGAGATGGTATCTCATTATGGTTTTGATTTGCATTTCTCTGATGGCGAGTGATGATGAGCATTTTTTCATGTGTCTGTTGGCTGCATGAATGTCTTCTTTTGAGAAGTGTCTATTCATATCCTTTGCCCACTTTTTGATGGGGTTGTTTGTTTTTTTCTTGTATATTTGTTTGAGTTCTTTGTAGATTCTGGATACTAGCCCTTTGTCAGAAGAGTAGATTGCAAAAATTTTCTCCCATTCTGTAGATTGCCTGTTCACTCTGATGGTAGTTTCTTTTGCTGTGCAGAAGCTCTTTAGTTTAATTAGATCCCTTTTGTCAATTTTGGCTTTTGCTGCCATTGCTTTTGGTGTTTTAGACATGAAGTCCTTGCCCATGCCTATGTCCTGAATGGTACTACCTAGGTTTTCTTCTAGGGTTTTTATGGTATAAGGTCTAACATTTAAGTGTCTAATCCATCTTGAATTAATTTTCATATAAGGAGTAAGGAAAGGTTCCAGTTTCAGCTTTCTACTTATGGCTAGCCAATTTTCCCAGCACCATTTATTAAATAGGGAATCCTTTCCCCATTTCTTGTTTCTCTCAGGTTTGTCAAAGATCAGATGGCTGTAGATGTGTGGTATTATTTCTGAGGACTCTGTTCTGTTCCATTGGTCTATATCTCTGTTGTGGTACCAGTACCATGCTGCTTTGGTTACTGTAGCCTTGTAGTATAGTTTGAAGTCAGGTAGCGTGATGCCTCCAGCTTTGTTCTTATGACTTAGGATTGTCTTGGCAAAGCGGGCTCTTTTTTGGTTCCATATGAACTTTAAAGCCGTTTTTTCTAATTCTGTGAAGAAACTCATTGGTAGCTTGATGGGGATGGCATTGAATCTATATATAACCTTGGGCAGTATGGCCATTTTCACGATATTGATTCTTCCTATCCATGAGCATGGTATGTTCTTCCATTTGTTAGTGTCCTCTTTTATTTCACTGAGCAGTGGTTTGTAGTTCTCCTTGAAGAGGTCCTTGGCATCCCTTGTAAGTTGGATTCCTAGGTATTTTATTCTCTTTGAAGCAATTGTGAATGGAAGTTCATTCATGATTTGGCTCTCTGTTTGTCTGTTATTGGTGTATAAGAATGCTTGTGATTTTTCCACATTCATTTTGTACCCTGAGACTTTGCTGAAGTTGCTTATCAGCTTAAGGAGATTTTGGGCTGAGACAATGGGGTTTTCTAAATATACAATCATGTCATCTGCAAACAGGGACAATTTGACTTCTTCTTTTCCTAACTGAATACTCTTGATTTCTTTCTCTTGCCTGATTGCCCTAGCCAGAAGTTCCAACACTATGTTGAATAGGAGTGATGAGAGAGGGCATCCTTCTCTTGTGCCAGTTTTCAAAGGGAATTTTTCCAGTTTTTGCCCATTCAGTATGATATTGGCTGTGGATTTGTCATAAATAGTTCTTATTATTTTGAGGTACGTTCCATCAATACCGAATTTATTGAGCATTTTTAGCATGAAGGGCTGTTGAATTTTGTCAAAAGCCTTTTCTGCATCTATTGAGATAATCATGTGGTTCTTGTCTTTGGTTCTGTTTATATGCTGGATTATGTTTATTATTTGCAAATGTTGAACCAGTCTTGCATCCCAGGGATGAAGCCCACTTGATCATGGTGGATAAGCTTTTTGATGTGCTGCTGAATCCGGTTTGCCAGTATTTTAGTGAGGATTTTTGCATCGATGTTCATCAGGGATATTGGTCTAAAATTTTCTTTTTTTGTTGTGTCTCTGCCAGGCTTTGGTATCAGGATGATGTTGGCTTCATAAAATGAGTTAGGGAGGATTCCCTCTTTTTCTATTGATTGGAATAGTTTCAGAAGGAATGGTACCAGCTCCTCCTTTACCTCTGGTAGAATTCAGCTGTGAATCCATCTGGTCCTGGACTTTTTTTGGTTGGTAGGCTACTAATAATTGCCTCAATTTCAGAGCCTGCTATTGGTCTATTCAGGGATTCAACTTCTTCCGGTTTAGTCTTGGAAGAGTGTAAGTGTCCAGGGAATTATCCATTTCTTCTAGATTTTCTAGTTTATTTGCATAGAGGTGTTTGTAGTATTCTCTGATGGTAGTTTGTATTTCTGTGGGGTCGGTGGTGATATCCCCTTTATCATTTTTTTATTGTGTCTATTTGATTCTTCTCTCTTTTCTTCTTTATTAGTCTTGCTAGTGGTCTGTCAATTTTGTTGATTTTTTCAAAAAACAACTCCTGGATTCATTGATTTTTTGGAGGGTTTTTTGTGTCTCTATCTCCTTCAGTTCTGCTCTGATCTTAGTTATTGCTTCCCTTCTGCTAGCTTTTGAATGTGTTTGCTCTTGCTTCTCCAGTTCTTTTAATTGTGATGTTAGAGTGTCAATTTTAGATCTTTCCAGCTTTATTTTGTGGGCATTTAGTGCTATAAATTTCCCTCTACACACTGCTTGAAATGTGTCCCAGAGATTCTGGTATGTTGTATCTTTGTTCTCATTGGTTTCAAAGAACATCTTTATTTCTGCCTTCATTTTATTATGTACCCAGTAGTCATTCAGGAGCAGGTTGTTCAGTTTCCATGTAGTTGAGCGGTTTGGATTGAGTTTCTTAGCCCTGAGTTCTAGTTTGATTGCCCTGTGGTCTGAGAGACAGTTTGTTATCATTTCTGTTCTTTTACATTTGCTGAGGAGTGCTTTACTTCCAATTATGTGGTCAATTTTGGAATAAGTGCGATGTGGTGCTGAGAAGAATGTATATTCTGTTGACTTGGGGTGGAGAGTTCTATAGATGTCTATTAGGTCCGCTTGGTGCAGAGATGAGTTCAATTCCTGGATATCCTTGTTAACTTTCTGTCTCGTTGATCTGCTTAATGTTGACAGTGGAGTGTTGAAGTCTCCCATTATTATTGTATGGGAGTCTAAGTCTCTTTGTAAGTCTCTAAGACTTGCTTTATGAATGTGGGTGCTCCTGTATTGGGTGCATATATATTTAGGATAGTTAGCTCTTCCTGTTGAATTGATCCTGTTACCATTATGTAATGGCCTTCTTTGTCTCTTTTGATCTTTGATGGTTTAAAGTCTATTTTATCAGAGACTAGGATTGCAACCCCTGCTTTTTTTTGTTCTCCATTTGCTTGGTAGATCTTCCTCCATCCCTTTATTTTGAGCCTGTGTATGTCCCTGAATATGAGATGGGTCTCGTGAATACAGCAGACTGATGGGTCTTGACTCTTGATCCAGTTTGCCAGTCTGTGTCTTTTAATTGGAGCATTTCGTCCATTGACATTGAAGGTTAATATTGTTATGTGTGAACTTGATCCTGCCATTATGATATTAACTGGTTATTTTGCTCGTTAGTTGATGCAGTTTCTTCCTAGCCTCGATGGTCTTTACATTTTGGCATGTTTTTGCAATGCCTGGTACCGTTGTTCCTTTCCATGTTTAGGGCTTCCTTCA
This sequence comes from Trachypithecus francoisi, assembly GCF_009764315.1. Classification (NCBI taxonomy): domain Eukaryota; kingdom Metazoa; phylum Chordata; class Mammalia; order Primates; family Cercopithecidae; genus Trachypithecus; species Trachypithecus francoisi. The sequence continues at coordinate 30,422 of NW_022680706.1, read as the reverse complement.
GGGTCTCTTGTACGGCAGGCCTGGTGGTGACAAAATCTCTAAGCATTTGCTTATCTGTAAAGGATTTTATTTCTCCTTCACTTATGAAACTTAGTTTGGCTGGATATGAAATTCTGGGTTGAAAATTCTTTTCTTTGAGAATGTTGAATATTGGCCCCCACTCTCTTCTGGCTTGTAGAGTTTCTGCCGAGAGATCTGCTGTTAGTCTGATGGGCTTCCCTTTGTGGGTAACCCAACCTTTCTCTCTGGCTGCCCTTAAGATTTTTTCCTTCATTTCAACTTTGGTGAATCTGGCAATTATGTGTCTTGGAATTGCTCTTCTGGAGGAGTATCTTTGTGGTGTTCTCTGTATTTCCTGAATTTGAATGTTGGCCTGCCCTAGTAGGTTGGGGAAGTTCTCCTGGATGATATCCTGAAGAGTGTTTTCCAACTTGGTTCCATTTTCCCCCTCACTTTCAGGCACCCCAATCAGACGTAGATTTGGTCTTTTTACATAATCCCATACTTCTTGCAGACTTTGTTCATTTCTTTTTCTGCTTTTTTCTTTTGGTTCCTCTTCTCACTTCATTTCATTCATTTGAAATCACCTGAATCGCTGATACTCTTTCTTCCAGTTGATCGAGTTGCTTACTGAAGCTTGTGGATTTGTCATGTATTTCTCATGTCATGGTTTTCATCTCTGTCATTTCATTTATGACCTTCTCTGCATTAATTATTCTAGCTATCAATTCTTCCACTCTTTTTTCAAGATTTTTAGTTTCTTTGCGCTGGGTATGTAATTCCTCCTTTAGCTCTGAGAAGTTTGATGGACTGAAGCCTTCTTCTCTCATCTCGTCAAAGTCATTCTCTGACCAGCTTTGATCCGTTGCTGACGATGAGCTGTGCTCCTTTGCAGGGGGAGATGCGCTCTTATTTTTTGAATTTCCAGCTTTTCTGCCCTGCTTCTTCCCCATCTTTGTGGTTTTATCTGCCCCTGGTCTTTGATGATGGTGACGTACTGATGGGGTTTTGGTATAAGTGTTCTTCCTGTTTGATAGTTTGATTATAAAGAATTCAAGCTACTGAATTGGAAAGAAAAAAATGGGATATTTGAGCACTTTTTAGTAGGATATTCTAGAAGATGAGTTTCACGTGGTATAGATTTGCTTCCATACATTTATTTGTTTCTAAAGTCAATAAAGAAACCTCCAGGTAGGGATGTCTTTTGAATGTCTGATGTAAGTTCTTTTTTTTTTTTTTTTTTTTTTGAGACGGAGTCTCCCTCTGCCGCCCAGGCTGGAGTGCAGTGGCCAGATCTCAGCTTACTGCAAGCTCCACCTCCCGGGTTCACGCCATTCTCCTGCCTCAGCCTCCGGAGTAGCTGGGACTACAGGCGCCAGCCACCTCGCCCGACTATTTTTTTGTATTTTTTTTTTAGTAGAGACGGGGTTTCACTGTATTAGCCAGGATGGTCTCGATCTCCTGACCTCGTGATCCGCCCGCCTCAGCCTCCCAAAGTGCTGGGATTACAGGCTTGAGCCACAGCGCCCGGCCTGATGTAAGTTCTTAGAAGGAAGATCTTATATGCTCTGTACAGTCTAAAAATATAGGGTGTGTCGGAGTGTAGAAATTTAGCAATGTAACAGCAGCTCTATTTTGTTAAGATTACTCTATGATTCATTTGTGTAGTGGTGGAAATTATATTTATAGCAACCATGCTTAAAACTTTTCAGAAACATACTGTTTAGAATAATAATAATGTAAAATGGAGCTGAATTAGATGTTTCACAAAATGGGACTTTATAAAGTGATATTTGAGTTATCAATATAAAGCTATAGTGCTAAAGGAACCTTAAAATTTTGCTATTCTTTTTTATAATAACTAAATGAGATATTGCTTAAAATTTCTTAAAGTCTCAGAGTATTTAGAATTCCAAACTACAGATTTGTGATTAACATAAATCCTTCTAGAAACAATCTGAATTTATCAAACTCATTTTTTTCTGGGATTGCTAAAGCTAAAAAAACAGGAAAAAAATTACCAACAAAACAATTACAATAAAAGATACTACTTAGAATGAAAAGGCAAGCCACAGATGGGGAGAAAGTATTTACAGTGCATATCCCCCAAAAAAGGACTCATGTCAAGAGTTTATGAAGAACTCTTACCATAGAAAAAGGGGGAAACTCTTTATTGCACACCTCACAAAACGGGCTATTCATCTGACCAAACAGCTTAGGAAAATGTGCTTGATGAGGATACTAATGGGAAAAGGCAAATTAAAACTACAATAAGAAAAAAACACAAGTGCAAAAAGCAAAACAGTGAGATATGTCTGCTTACCCACCAATGGCTAAATGATAAAATCAAATTTTGCCAAAGATGTGGGACAATTGAAACACTACATGTTGATGGAATGAGAGAATAGTAGAATCATCTAGGAAATCTTTTGGCAGCAACTGTAGTGAAGTATATACTTATTCTGCTATCCAGAAATTCCAATATAAGGTATATACTCAAGATAAATCAGTGCATAAGGTGCTTCAAGAATGTTCCTCCCAGCCTTTATTTTTTTTTTATTTTTTTTTTTTTTTTGAGGCGGAGTCTCGGTCTGTCGCCCGGACTGGAGTGCAGTGGCCAGATCTCAGCTCACTGCAAGCTCCGCCTCCCGGGTTCACGCCATTCTCCTGCCTCAGCCTCCCGAGTAGCTGGGACTACAGGCGCCCGCCACCTCGCCCAGCTAGTTTTTGTATTTTTAGTAGAGACGGGGTTTCACCGTGTTAGCCAGGATGGTCTCGATCTCCTGACCTCGTGATCCGCCCGTCTCGGCCTCCCAAAGTGCTGAGATTACAGGCTTGAGCCACCGCGCCCGGCCCCAGCCTTTAATTTTTAACTGATGTTTATTTTATTAGCCTAACACTGGAAACATCCCAAATGCCATGAAGAGTAGAATGGATAAATAAATTGTAGTATAACCATAAAATGAAATATAGCCTGAAATTTAAAAAGAATGATCTTCCACCATACAACAGTTAGCAATCACATTAACAGAATGGTGAGTAAAAGAACAAAGACACAAAAGATTACATAGTATACTACCTCATTTATGTGAATTTCAAGAACAAGCAGAACTGCTCTGTAGTGATAGAAATCAGAATAGCTAGAACCTCTTGGTTGACTAAGATGAGGCAAAAGGAACCTTCTGAGAAATTGTCTGTATTTGAATCCAGCTGGTTATACGGGTGCATATATTTAAAAAAAAAAAATCACTTAAAATTTGTGTACACTTAGGATTTGTCCACTTCAAATTCTGTTGTAACTTAAAAAGAAACTCCCTACACTGTGACTAAACAATGAACATGAATAATCCTGTCATATTTTAGCAAAATAATGGGAAAGACTGCTGTAAACAAATACTTTTATATCTAAAATAAATAGACATCATGTCAACCAAAGAACAAATAACAGGATTCTTTATTGCTGCTTCATTCTTGTATTATGCTGCTTCATTCTTGTATATAATATATAAAATTTGATTTAAAATCTTAGCACTAGCCTTTAGCAGGGTTACTGTTTGCCAAATGAAAAGCATCCTCAAGAGGGCGTTGCATAAGAAAAATCTTCACCCAAGTGTGTGAGTGAATGTTTTAGAAGACTTAAACAACCATTCCATTTGGTTGAAAGGTGGATCTCAGAAAAATCTGACATAAATATTTATATCTCGTGTCATCTTTTAAGACAGCTTCTTAATGAATACAATATATGTACACCTTGGGTTCCAACGTGGACTCTTCTTGATTACGAAGATTTTTTCTAACTTGAAATATTTGAGGAAATAATTCGCAGCATTTCCCATCTGAGCTTATTTACTTGGCTTCCCAGTGTGTAGCCCACAGCTAGAAATTTGAGAAAGCTGTTGATGAACTTTGAAGGCAAACATTCCCTCCAGGTTCCAAGGTGGCCAGTGTACTCTTCCTCTGCAATTACTGCTCTGTCTGAACTTTTCCTCAGAGGGATAAATAAAGCTGCAGGTCTCATGCATTTTCAATGAGAAACCTTATGCAAAGAATTTTACCAAAATCACATTCTTGGCATTTCTTCAGTCAACACTTTTATATCGAACTGTTCCTTTTATGGGCAACATACCCTCCATGGATCATAACACTTATGCCATAATTATCAACACTAAAGCAACAAGTCCACTCCAGAGAACTTAATGTTGTTTAACTTCAAATTATGTTATTTCTGCATGGGTGTTTATACCCAATATTTCTTATGATTTATTTTAACAAAATAAAATGTCAGCAAAAATTATCAATTCCCTTCTCAGATGTTTAAACAAATTTTCTAACATAAGCTGATTGCAAATGTAGGAAGAAATTGAACCAGTGTATTTTAAGTAGTAACATTTGAAATCCACCCTTTTGCTAGTGGGCAACTTGAGATGTTTTAAAATAAAAACCATATTGATGCTATATAAATTATGTAATAATATTCCTTGGAGAGAGAATTTCTTTGGAACAACATTTTTGTTTCTCCCTCATTTTTTGGTGTCTTTAATAAATGAAGATATATTTCTAACTTTGAAATAATTATAGATTTTTTAACTTTCATTTTAAGTTCAAGCGTACATGTGCAGGATGTGCATGTTTTTTAAATAGATGAACATGGAGATAATGGAGGTTTGTTGTACAGCTTATTTCATCACCCAGGTATTAAGCCTAGTATCCATTAATTATTTTTCTTGATTCTATCCCTCCTCCAATCCTCCAAGAGGCCCCAGTTTGTGTTGTTCCTCTCTATATGTCCATGTGTTCTAATTTAGCTCCCACTTGTGAGAACATGAGGCTTTTGGTTTTCTATTCCTGAATTAATTTGCTAATGATAATAGCCACCAGTTCCATCCATGTCCCTGAAAAAGACGTGATCTCATTCTTTTTTATGTCTGCATAGTATTCCATGCTATCTATTTACCACATGTTCTTTATCCAGTCATTCATTGATGGACATTTGGGTTGATTCCATGTCTTTACTATTGTGAATTGTGCTGCAGTGAACATGCACATGCATGTGTCCTTATGATAGAACAATTTATATTCCTTTGGATATATACCCAGTAATGGGATTCCTGGGTTGAATGGTATTTCTGTCTCCAGGTCTTTAAGGAATCACTACACTGTCTTCCACAATGTCTGAACTAATTTATGCTCCCTTCAAGAGTGTATAAACGTTCCTTTTTATCCACAACATCACCAGCATCTGTTATTTTTTTCTTTTTAATAATAATCATTATGACTGATGTGAGATGGTATCTCATTTTGTTTTGATTTACATGTCTTTAATGATCAGTGATGTTGAGCTCTTTATGATATAATTGTTGACCTTGTATATCTTCTTTTGAGAAGTGTCTGTTCATGTCCTTTGCCCACTTTTTAATGGGGTTGTTTGTATTTTTCTTATAATTTTGTTTAAGTTACTGTAGATGCTGGATATTAGGCATTTGTCAGATACATAGTTTGCAAAATTTTTTTCCCATTCCATAGGCTATTTACTCTGTTGATAGTTTATTTAGGTGTGTAGAAGCTCTTTAGTTTAATTAGTTCCCATTTGTCCATTTCTGCTTTTGTTGCAGTTGTTTTTGGGATCTTCATTATAAAATCTTTGCTTGTGCTTCTGTCCTGAATGGCATTGACTAGGTTATCTTCCAGGGTTTTTATAGTTTTAGTTTTTACATTTAGTCTTGAGGCAGTAATAAATAGCCTACCAACCAAAAAAAGTCCAAGACCAGATGGATTCACAGCTGAATTCTACCAGATATACAAAGAAGAGCCAGTAGCATTCCTACTGAAAATATTCCCAAAAATTGAAAAGGATGGAGTCCTCCCTAACTTATTCAATGAGGGGAACATCATCCTGATACCAAACCTGGCAAAGAAACAATGAAAAAAGAAAATTTTAGCCCAATATCCTTGATGAACATCGATGCAAATATCCTCAACAAAATACTGTCAAACGGAATCCAACAGCACATCAAAAAGCTCATCCACCACAATCAAGTAGGCTTTATCCCTGGGATACAAGGTCAGTTCAACATACACAAATCAATAAATATGATTAATCACATAAACAGAACTGAAGACAAAACCACATGATTATCTCAATAGATGCAGAAAAGGCTTTTGATAAAATTTAATATCCCTTCATGTTCAAAACTGTTAATAAATTAGGTATTGAAGGAACATACCTCAAAATAGTAAGAGCCATATATGACAAACCTATGGCTAACATCATACTGAAAGGGCAAAAGCTGAAGTATTCCCTTTGAAAACCAGCACCAGACTAGGATGTCTTCTCTCACCACTCCTATTCAACATAGTATTGGAAATTCTGGCCATAGCAATTAGGCAAGAGAAGTAAATAAAGGGCATCCAAATAAGAAAAGAGGAAGTGAAGCTATCCCTGTTTGCAGAGGACATGATCTCATGTCTAGAAAACCCCATTATGTCAGTCTAAAACTTCTTAAGCTGATAAACAACTTTAGTGAAGTCTCAAAATACAAAATCAATGTACAAAAATTGTATCAGCATTCCTGTACACCAACAGTCAAGCTGAGACACAAATTTCAGAAGACATTCCATTCACAATTGCCACAAAAGGAATAAAATAACTAGGAATACAGCTGACAAGGAAAGTGAAGGATCTCTACAAGGAGAGTACAAACCACTACTCAAAGAAATCAGAGATGATACAAACGAATGGAAAAACATTCCATGCTCATGGACAAGAAGAATCAATATTGTTAAAATGGCCATACCACCGAAAACAATTTATAGATTCAATGCTATTCCCATTAAACTACCACTGACATTCTTCACAGAACTAGAAAAAAACTGTTTTAAATTCTTATGGAACCATAAACTAGCCCAAATAGCCAAGACAATCCTAAGCAAAAAGAGCAAAGCTGGAAGCATCATGCTACCCAACTTCAAACTATACTAAAGGGCTACAGTAACCAAAACAGCATGGTACTGGTACAAGAACAGACTCATAGACCAATGGAACAGAATACAGAAATAATTATAGATTTTTATTAGTAAACAAAAACTTGATAAAAACATTTATCTGAGGTTGAAAACGCATTATATATATACAGTTTGTCTTCTTATGACAGACTACAGTTATTAACTCCACAGCAAATAAACAGACACATTCCAAGCCTGCTGCTTAACCCCAGACTGCACTATGATATGATTGTTTTCAAGTATTTTCTAGGATATCTTTTTTAAATTAACTTTTAAATGAGTTAAATTAAAGAAAATATGCTTTACATGCTATGACAAAATATCATATTTTCTTAACTATGAAGAGCAGTAATTACACCTTTAATAAGCTTTTTATTTTAGAATAATTTTATATTTGCAGATGTCTTAATTCATTTTTCATTGCTATAAATGAATACCTGAGGCTGAGTTATTTGTAAAGAAACTGATTTGTCTTACAATTCAGCAGCCTATACAAGATGCATGGCACCAGCATCTGTTTCTAGTGAGGACCTCAGGAAATATTCAATCATGGTGGAAGGGGAAGGGGAGCCTGCATGTCACATGATGAGAAACGACGTGAGAGAGAGAGTAGGTGCCAGGCTCCTTTTAGCAATCAGATCTCATGGGAACTAAGAGAGTGAGAATTCACTCATTAACTCAAGGACAGCACCAAATCATTCATGTGGGTTCTTCTCCCCCATGACTGAAACACCTCCTCCCGTGCACCACCTCCAATATTAGGTCAGATTCCAGCATGAAACGTGGCATGCTAAGCATCCAAACTATATAAGCAAAAAAGCTTCAGAAATAGTATGGAGAATTCCATATACCTCACATCCAATTTCCCCTGTTTTTAATACCTTACATTAGTATGCTACATTTGTAATAACTACAGTTATGACTCAAAATTGATACATTATTATGAAGTACAAACATTATTCAGATTCCCTTAGTTTGCTTTAAAGTTCTTTTTTTCTATCCTAAGATCTCATCCAGGATACCACATTATGGTCAGTTGTCCTGTCTCCTTAGTCTCCCTTTGTCTGGGACAGTTTTTTCCAAATGTCCTTGTTTTTGATTACCTTGATCATCTTGAGGAGAACCGGCCAAATATTGCATAGAATTTTCCTGAATTTGGGTTTGCTGATGGTTTTGTCATAATTAAACTGGGATTATGGGTTTGGTGCAGGAATGCCACAAAAGTAAAATGCCCTTCTGATTACATCATACCAAGAGTACATGCTACCAATATGATTTAGCACTGTTGATGTTAACATTGATCGTCTGACTTGAGGTGGAGTTTTTCGTGTTTCTCTGTTGGAAAGTTGCTACTTTTCCCCTCTTTTCCTTATTGTATTCTTTGAAGGAAGTCCCCATGCTCAATGCTCAGCCCATCCTTAAGTGTTTGGTAATTATTCTCCAACTTTTTGAGGCAGGAGTGCTTATATGAATTATTTGAAATTATTTTGAATTTAAAGAGAAAGTTTATGTGTTATCCCTGACTTTTTAGTAGTTTAGCCAGTCATCTAGATTTGTATGTGATCTTGGTTATGTATTTTATACTTTGGGTTTAATTCAATACTTTTTGTTGTTGTTACTCAAATTTTTCCAGCTTTGTTTGGCCATTGGTAGCTCTTTCAGTTGGCCCTTGTGTCCCTTTGAAATACCTTCATTACTGTGGGGTTTTTGTTCTGTTTCATTTTGGGGATTGGTCTTTCTGTTTGTTTATTCATTTGTTTTTCGCGTGTACATACTTTCTTATACTACAAAATGTTCCAGGAAAGAAATAATTGCATTTTTTAAAGTGCCAGCATAAACTTAATAGTCTGGAGCAACTTATTACTAAGATCAGAACCATGCATTTGCCTTCCTTAGCAAGCAACCTTTCCTCAATTTAATGCATATAGATAATACTCCTAACTCAGATCTGATATTTTGATAAAACGATAATTATAACAAGTGCCACAAGTAATCTGAATGGATGTTAGAGATAGTAATTATGTGTTTTATTTACCTCAATGTGCCATAAGGAAGGGTGATTGATTAATTTTTTTTTTTTAAGTTTTGCTTCATTCTATACTTACATGATTGCTTCTATATACTAGACATCCTCAAAACCAGCAGTTTTCATGTGAGGATGAAAGACTTTTAGAATCCAAGAAGATTCTGTCTCATTACCTTTTTTCTATCATATCTTTGTTAGAATTTACAGTTTTAATCAGGTAATACTCCTGGGAAGTAAAAGTTGCATGAAGGAAGAAAACATTAATAGATTTCTTCAAACAAAAATATGAAATTATTCCAGGAGTGTTGTAATAAATGGAGTTCTAACAGAAACACCTGGATATGAAATGTATCATTAACAAGTTATTCATAATTGCAATTATTTCCTAAAATAAAAAATGAGAGATCAGTGAAGTGAAACATTTGCATAGTTCAAATCAAGGTACAAACATGAAGGGATTCTCTATTATTTTTGTATTAAAAATTATTTTCTCTATAATCTGAGTCATTTTCAATTTCCTACACAGTATTATTCTATGTCATTTTATATGTGAAATAATTAACTCTCAATCAACTAATCTAGCTATTTTCATGACATAGCTCTGTCTTCTTTTAACTCCACATCACTTTTTATCTTCCTGTTGTTTTTGTATAGAAATATTTGGAATAGTAAAAACAAATTTTGTAATGCAGAAGACTTGTCTCTCAAGCCATTTGCTTGAGAAAGCTGAGTTTTAAGTAACCATCTCCCAACGAGAATAAAATTAGTGTTTGTGAATACTTTTTTACAACTGAAACTCCACCTTCCTCCCTTCCTTTCTCCCTCCCTCCCTCCCTTCCTTCCCTCCTTCATTCATTCATTCTTTCCCTCCCTCCTTCCTTCCTTCTTTCCTTCCTTCTTTATTCTTCCTCCTTCCCTCCCTGCCTGTTTCTTCTTTAATCATTCCTTCTTTCCTTCCCACCTGCTCCCTCCCTTCCTCCCTTCTTTCTTTCCTTCCTCCCCTCCTTCATTTCTTCCTTCTTCACTGCTTCCTTTATATGCATACATATTTATTCAGTACTTACTACTTACTGAACATTATTATAGACCCACACTCCATGCATCAGATTAAATTATCACAAATTTCCCTAGATACAGTCAATCATGGACTCAAGTGTATATTTTGGCCTGAATAATGCTGCACTAAGTACCACATTTAATATCTTTCACTTGTCTTTGCTGCTAAGTTCACTTTCTGATTATTGTTGCTTATTTGTGTATATCTTCTCATCTTCCATGAAGCTCCACTATTACAGACATTGTTATTCTTAACTAAACTCACAAAATATTGTTGAGAATGAAACACCTTCTCTTCCACAGTAGCTCTAAAATGTTGTGCCTTCTGTATCAGCTGGAATTCTTTATCTATCCTGGATGGTATTAGGTCATTTGATGAAGTAAGATCATGGAAACTTTCTTTCTCAGTCTTGGAATTTATGGGTCTGTATAGCACGTTTCCCCAAGGCAGAAGATAGAGTTCTCAGACTCTGTTACTACCTATGATTCTTTGTGCCTTCTTTTCACCTCTTAGCAGACATGACCAATTTCTGTGTCTCTTAAACAAAATCACAAATGCAGTCCCAACCTTTTGTAGGGCGACTCATTGGTAAGGAAATTTCTGAGAAGTGGCTTTGTGGCAAAATGTAGATTTCCACTGTCTATTTTGTGTCACATAACTGATTTGCATGATTAAAAATGTTTGGTTCCACATTTCTGTTTTCATCCAGAGGGATAAAAATATGTTTAATCTTGACCAGAATCCACAGAATGAAATCAAACATACAGATCTCCTATTTAAGAACTGACTTGCTCCTGGAATAAAACAAACAAGTCAGGAAAAGGCAAATATGTCCTCTCTCTAGCCCATCACTTGCAATGGAATCCCAAGAGTCTTTAGAAAGAACGACTTCTGATTCCAGCCCAGACACCAATTGAATTTATAATTTTAATTTTTTTTTTTTTTTTTTTTTTTTTTTGAGATTGAGTCTCACTGTATTTTCCAGGCTGGAGTGCAGTGGTGTGATCTCTGCTCACTGCAATCTCCGCCTCCTGGGTTCAAGCAATTCTCTGCCTCAGCCCCGCGGGTAGCTGGGATTACAAGTGCCCTCCAGCATGCCCAGCTAATTTTTGTATTTTTAGTAGAGACGGGGTTTCACCATCTTGACCAGGCTGGTCTTGAACTCCTGACCTCGTGATCCACCCGCGTTGACCTCCCAAAGTGCTGGGATTGCAGGCATGAACCACTGTGCCTGATGAATTTGTAATTTTAGATTAGAGTCTCCTTTGTGTAACCTTTTTCTGTACTATCCATTATCCTCACTCTAATGTGAATGACACTAACAAAAAAAACATCAAAATGCTTTTGTCTGGTAGTTGGGCCCAGACAAAATGGAGCACAGAAGCAGCAATGTCATAGCTAATAGGAAGTGATATGGCTTTCTTTCTTCATAAATAAAAGATAAAATGAAGAATAAAATATATTCACATTTTAGAAGTTTTAGCTTCATATACACAATAGTAAAGAAACGGGAAGTTTTAAAAGATGAGATTTTCATATATTGAATTAACATTTATCGAATATTTAATATATTCTTATTCTACACTAGGTTCTGGGAATACAAAAATTTCAACGTCAAAATAAAACACAATCCTGACTGTAATGTGATGTGCATTACTATAATTTATGAATTTTTGTATCTAAATTTAAATTGCAATGTTATACTATATCTATTTTTTTAATTTCAGCATGTTTTTCTTCCAGATATGATTAATATATCTCTTAATATTTGTTTACTCTTGACATCTTTAGGAGATAGTCAACTTCAACTGTCGGAAACTGGTGGCTACAATGCCTTTATTTGCTAATGCGGATCCTAATTTTGTGACTGCCATGCTGAGCAAGTTGAGATTTGAGGTGTTTCAACCTGGAGATTATATCATACGAGAAGGAGCCGTGGGTAAAAAAATGTATTTCATTCAACATGGTGTTGCTGGTGTCATTACAAAATCCAGTAAAGAAATGAAGCTGACAGATGGCTCTTACTTTGGAGGTTAGTAAAAAAGATGCAACTAAGATAAAATCTAAGCTGCTTGAGATTTGTGTCTTTAAGAATTTTGGAGATGTCAGCATGTCACTTTGTTGGTTTTGAATGTAAACCTGTATGTGAATTCTGATAAAAGTGTCTATAACAGTGCTTTCACATTTCAGAGTCACAGGCTCAATGTGTATGATTTACTACTACATTGGTTGAGGTATTATTTCAACCTCTTTATCTAGAACCAAATATTAGGGGCTTCAGTCAAATGGAAAGTATGATTTTCTCCTACACAAAAGTTCCAGGAGGGTTGGCAGGCTTTCTCTACAACAGTTTTTGGTGACCTAGATTCCATTCATCCACTAAAATGTTTTGTTTCATTTTTGTCATCTCCACAAGAGGAGCTGATTCTTCTCCGCCATGTTTTGATATGGCTCTTATAATGGGGCAGAAATAATAGAAGAAATGAAAAACTAACAGCTACCGTTTGATATTCCTACTGCCCAGAAATTGCAAAAATCATTGCTATTCACATATGATTGCCCAGAATTAGGATAGGATCACCTTCAAGCTTACAGAAGGCTGCAAAATGTAGCCTCTAGTTAGATGGCAATTTACCTTGCTAAAAATTTATGAAAATTTGTATTGTTTCTGTATTAGTTTGTTTGCACACTGCTGATAAAGACGTACCTGAAACTGGGAACAAAAAGAGGTTTAATTGGACTTATAGTTTCACCTAGCTGGAGAGGCCTCAGAATCATGGCAGAAGGTAAAAGGTACTTCTTACATGATGGCAGCAAGAGATAATGAGGAAAAAGCAAAAGCAGAAACCCCTGATGAACCCATCAGATCTCGTGAGACTTATTCACTATCATGAGAATAGCATGGGGGACCGGTCCCTGTGATTCAATTACCTCCCCCTGGGTCCCTCCCATAACATGTGGGAATTCTCAGAGGTATAATTCAAGTTGAGATTTGAATGGGGACACAGCCAAACCATATTAATGTCCAATTTTTTATTAAAATTATATATATAATACATATATATGTTTCTACACATGTACAAAAAATGCCCAGAAATTGATTTACTGGGTCAAACACTATTTGATCTTATTTTTAGACTTAGACAAATAACACCCAATTGCTTCTTCGATAAGACTGCCTGTTTGCTTTGCCAATTCAGTTTTACTTTTATCTTGTGTATTAGTCCATTTTCACACTACTATAAATGCCTGAGACTGGATAATTTATAAAGAATAGATATTTAATTATCTCACAGTTCCACATAGCTGGGGGCGGGGCACCTCAGGAAACTTACAATCATGGCAGAAGGTGAAGGAGAGACAAGCAACTGCTTCACAAGCAGCAAGAGAGAGAAAGCGCAGGGGAAACTGCCACTTAAACCATCAGAACTCCTGAGAACTCCCTCACCACCATGAGAACAGCATGGGGGGACCTGCCGCCATGATCCACATCCCCTCAGGTCCCTCTCTTAACATATGAGGATTACAATTCGAGACGAAATTTGTCGGGGGAACACAGAGCCAAAACATATTATCTTGTTAATAAACAAAAGGACACACCCTAATTATTTGCATTTCTGTTTGCATTTTTGCTATTTCTGGGAGGTTGAGAAGTTTCTTGTTAGAGTTGCTAATTGCTTGGATTTATTTTTTTGTTCCTATTCTTTGCACATGTTTCCACTCTGTTGTTTGCCTTTGTAAATCTAATTTATAGGAATGTTCCAGATATATATTTTATATGATGCAACTATTTTCTCCTAATTTGTTGCTTGTTTCTTAATTTTGTTTATAATATCTGACATCATTTTGATCCTCATTATTGTTGATTTAAATCTGCCTATTTTTTTCTTAGGGCATTAAAGATTTTATGTTCTGTAAGTGGGTTTTACACGCTGCAAAATAATGGAAATGCTTTTCTTATCTTTCTTTTTTTTTTTTTTTTTTTTTTTTTTAATGATAGGGTCTCCCTCTGTCACCTAGGCTGGAGTGCACTGGCATGATTATGGCTCACTGCAGGCTCAAGTGATTCTCCCACCTCAGCCTCCCTAGTAGCTGGGACCACAGGCATATGCCTCCATGCCCTGCTTTCCTATTTTTTTAATTTTTTGTAGAGAGGGGGTGTCACCATGTTACCCAGGCTGGTCTCTAACTCCTGGGCTCAAACAATCTTCCTCCCTTGACCTCCCAAATTTCTGGAATTACAGGCATGGCCACCACACCTGGCTAGAATTGTTTTTCACATTTTTATGCATTTTATTTAGTTTTACTACATTTTTTCAGGACTACCTTATTATTATAATTTATTATATTATATTATTATACATATTTTTGTTTTAGTATTAATTTAAAATGTAATTAATACATTTTTGTTTTAGTATTAACCCATCCAACGTATATTTGTGAGTATAATGTGAAATATTCTGTATTGTCCCCATTTGTTCTCCCAAAGAGACAATTTTTCCAAAATCATTGATGAAGGAGTGATTCCTTAATAATATGCTGACTTTAAGAAATGTTCCTCATTTACAGCTAAGATATATTTATTAGGAAAATTTTTGAATTTTGGTAAGTGCATTTTTTAACCGTATCAAAATAACCATGAGGTTATAACCCATTAATCTATTATGACTGAGGGAAACATATTAACTCAAATTAATTAACTTCTTTAAATTCCTGCTCACCAATTAAAGACAATTTTGAAGTTCCATTTTGAAGCTTTCCATTTCTTCTTTCTTGTTAAAATGATTATGTGTTGTCTCATTGGCCTCTTAGCCTTTTGTGCAGGTTATTTTAAGAAAAACGCCGATTAGGAAAAACTATGAACCTAACAGGATCTGCTTTAGAAAGTACAGAGGATTAATGTTTGAATGAAGGGAAAAAAGAAAGAGAGTATTGAAGTTAGATGGGATAAGAAATGAAAATATACAGTTGATCTTGAAAAACGTGGAGATTAGGTATACCAACCCCTACTCTGTCAAAAATCTGCATATAATTTTTGACTCTGCAAAATCTTGACTAATAGTGCCTACTGTTGGCTGGAAGCCTTACAAATAATATAATAGTTGATTAAAACATATTTTGTATGCTGTATATATTTGATACTGTATTCTTACAATTAAGTTAGCTAGAGAATATAAAATATTAAAAATTAATAAGGAAGAGAAAATACATTTACTATTCATCATAATAAATAGATCATCATAATAAATGGATCATCATCAAGGTCTTCATCCTCATCATTTTTATGTTGAGTTGGATGAGGAGGAGAGGAAGAGAAGGGGTTACTTTTACTCTCTTGCGGTGGCAGAGGCAGAAGAAAATCCACCTGTAAATGGACTTGCGTAATTCCAACCTATGTTAAGTAGTGAACTGTGTATGTATAGGCCAGGTTTGGGGATAAATTTGTAGGAGGAAAAGTCTTTGAGTCAATTTCTGGGGATTTGATGAATATGTAGAAGAAACATTTGAAAAGAATTTTTTGAAGTGTTATTATGCACAAAGACGGGATTTGTGAAGTCGACATATGTTTTGTGAATTCAAAGGAGCTTTTAAATACCTTACAGTTAATTTGGTAATATGACTAAGGTTTTATACAAAGACTGGAATATGTTCCTCCCTGGATGTACTTGGGTTAAACTATTAGTACAGTGAATCACATCAATGAATATCCTTATGTTAAACCATAAGATCATTTCTGAGATTAAAACTATTTTTTCTTGATGTATTATTTCTTTAACATAGTGTAGCATCTCTGTCCATGAGTGAGATTGGTCTACATATAATGTTGTTTTTATTGGGGTCATTTTTGTAATAAGTCTATTAGATGACTTAGGATATCAGGTTATGCTCACTTCTTACAAAGAATAATGAAACTTTTTCAAAAAGTATTCTCTGTTTTAGAGAAGTTTAAACAATCTAGGCATTACCTGTTATTTGAAAATTTGATAGGCTTCACAAATAAAGCCACTTGCATTTGATTCCTTGTATTTTATGGTTATTAAAATACTCAGGTTTTCTATTTCTTTAAGAGTAATCATTCGGTTCATCTAATTCAATTGTTCATAATACTGAGTACACATTACTATCTCCTGGGAAGCTTTAAAAAAATTTGATGCCAATGCCAAAAAAACTACTCTATATTTTCTCATATAATTGAGTGGAGTTGAAATCCAATCACCAGTATGTTGACAAAAATCCTCAGATGATTCAAAAGGATTTTTAAATTAAAAATAGATACTTACAGAGACAGAGAGTAAGAGACATGAAGATATTGATATAGATATATGGTTCCCTTTTTACTTTTAAACTTTTATTTCCTTTTTATTACGGGGGTTTATATTTACAAAATTATTGCAAAGATCATACAGATAATTCCAATGTAAACACCTTGCATTACTATGGTATGTTGGTCAAAACTAATGAACCAACATTGATTCACTGTTAAAATACTTAATAAAGTGCATTTTTCATTAAAATGTTTCCAATCTTTACCCAATGTCCTTTTTCTGTTCAGAATCCGATACATAATACCACCTGACATTTAGCAGTAATGTCTTCTTTGGCTACTTTTTATCATTAAAATTTCTTAGAATTTCCTTCTTCTTGAGTAATTTGAATCACTGGTTAAGGTATCTTGTAGAATGTCCCTCAACTGGGATTTGTCTGATGCTTTTCTCAAGATTAGGTTGGAGTAATTGTTTCGGGGAAGAAAAACAAGACTTAAAATACCATTCTCATCACATCATATTGAGAGTGCATACTATGAAAAAATCTTATTGCTGTTGATGTTAACCTTAATCATCTAGCTTGAGTTAGGATTTGTAAGTCATCTCCATTGTAAAGTTAATTTTTCTTCCCCTCTCATTCCATACGGTACTCTTTGGAAGATAGTCACCACGCACAGCCCACAAGTAAGGAGTGGGGAGTATTGTTCCACTTCCTTAAAGGCCAAGTATGACATAAATAACTTGAAATCATTCTGAACAGGAAATTTACCTATTCCTTTTCATTATTTATTGATTTATACAATCCTTTTTGTATCAGAATGGACATTTGGATATTTATTTTATAATTTGGGTTATAATCCAGTACTACTTTATTAATTCTGTTGCTCAGATTGTTTCATCTTTGGCTATTGGAATCTCTTTCAATTAGCCCCTGTGTCCCTTTGTCCTTATTATTGTGGGTAAACTTTTTCTTATTTCCTGTCACCACAGTATGCTCCTAGCTCATCCTGAATAGTTCCTATCAGTCTAAAATTATTCATTTCTTCAAGGAGCCTTGGATTCTATAATTGGAGAATGGTAATTGAAATAAAGATCTGGAAAGCCCTGAGTTGGTGCAGGGTATCACATAGTGAGGGAGCTGAGAGTGCTCATGTGGAAGACCAAGTTCTTCTTTCTCTTTTTATAAAGCTACCAGTTATCTCTGATTATAAATCATTTATACATCAACCCATTAATCCATGAATGGATTAATCAGTTTATAAAGGCAGAGCCCTCATTATCCAGTCAACTCGTAAAGACTTCACCTCTGAATACTGCCATATTGGGTATTAAATTTCAAGGAGTTTTGAAGGTGACACATATTCAAACCATAGTAACATCTTTCCCCTAATCTTGATTTTGGGAGAAAGCATCCACCTATTACCATTAAGTATGATGCTAATTGAACAGTTTTTTTTTTTTTTTTTTTTTTTTTTTTTAGATGTTCTTAATCATATTGGGAAAGTTATCCTTCATTCCAACTTTTCTAAGAGTTTTTTGTTTTTTGTTTTTTTTTTTTAAATCATGAATGAATGTTGGGTATTGTCAAATGTGTGTTTTTCTATGCCAAGTCTGTGATCATATGTTTTTTCTTCTCTAGTCTTTCAATGTGGTGAATTGTTTTGATTGATTTTAATTTTAAGTGTTGAACCAGCCTTGCATGCCTAATATAACTTTTATTTCATCAAAATGTGTAAAATGTATTGGATTTGATTTGCTAATATTTTGGTCATGATTTTGTCTCTGTCTTTTTAAGATATAATATTCTGTGTATTTTTATTCATGTAATGTGCTTTCTGATTTTTGTATTTGGCTGATTCTCACTTCATAGAATAGATTAGAAGGTGCTCCTTCTTCTATTTTCTGGGAAAGATTGTGGAGAATTGATATCATTTCTTCCCTAAAATTTTGGTAGAATTTACTGGTGACAACTTTTGGGCCTGATGATTTATTTTTTGCAAGGTCATGGAATAATTTATCCAATTCCTTGTGGATATAAAGTTATTTAGGTTATATGGTTCTCATTATGTGAATTTTGTTAGTTTGTACTTTCCAGGAATTGCTCCACTGCATCTACTGAGTTCTTTGTAGTATGCTTTGATCGTTCTTTTAGTGTCCCCAAGATCAATAGTGATGACCCCTTTTCATTTTTGATGTTCATAATGTTTACTTTCTTTTTTCTTGGTCAGTCTTCCTAGAAAATCTTAAAAAATATATTTTCCAAGAGCTACAGTTGCATTTCATTGATTTTCTCTATTGTTTCCTGTTTTCATTTTTATTGATTTCTATCATAATTTTCATAGTATTCTTAGTTTTTGGGCTTTGAGCTTAAATTGCATTCCTTAGTCTATTTTGCTAAGATGGAAGATTAGAATATTGATTTTTCAATCTTTCTTCTGTTCTAATATATTTGTTTAATACTATGTAGTATAAATTCCTGTCTAAGAACTTCATTTTCTACCTCCTGCAAAGTTGGTGTCATATTTTAATTTTCGTTTTTTTTTTTTTTAATATTATCCGAGACTTTTTCCTTGTCCCATATGGTTTTTAAGTGTGTTAAATATATAGGGATTTTCTGTCTTTCTGTTGTTGGTTTCTCGTTTAGTTCATTGTGACCTGAAAATTTACCTTGTATGATTCTCATTATTTTCTGTTTGCTGAGATGTGTTTTATGGCCCTAAATCTTGATAAATGTTCCATGTAAAATGAGAAAAATAATATTCTTCCATTGTTATTTATTTAACCAAACTCACTTGAGTAAGAAATTATGTAAAATACTATTTTGTTTCCATTCAGAGCTTTTAGCCTCATTGATATTTTCACTATGATGACATGGGGTGGCTACTGGTGGACCTCAAGGGTACCAGAAGCACAAATCTTTTATGGGCAGTTTATGGAAAAAAAATAAGTTTACATTACTTTCAATATCAACATGCAGTTTTAGACATCAAAGAAGATAATGCAAGGCAGTCAAAATCTAATAGCATGTACTTATTTAATAAGCTATACATATTATACAATCCCTACTTATTTCATTATCTAATATGAAATCTTGAGATCAATAATGCCAAATTTTATATTATACTAGTTTTATATTTGTATAAGTTGAGCATGACAAGTTCATAGTATTGTTAAGCAGAAGAACCGGAGGTAGGCTGAGGAATGCTCTTTTCCCTCTTCTAATATGTCTAACTAAACAAACATAATCAGTTCACAAAACATTAAACCTCAATAAAATAGAGGGCAGAATAGTAAACTAAGGAGACTTATTTAAAGAAAGATCAAATGCAAACGTTTTGAATTCTATGCATAACTTGATTTATGTCTACAATAATTAAGGAGTATGTTTCTAGATCCATATAGATATATATATATATATATAATATATATATATATATATATATTTTTTTTTTTTTTTTTTTTTTTTTTTTTTTTTGAGACGGAGTCTGGCTCTGTCCCCCAGGCTGGAGTGCAGTGGCTCGATCTCGGCTCACTGCAAGCTCCGCCTCCTGGGTTCCCGCCATTCTCCTGCCTCAGCCTCCCGAGTAGCTGGGACCACAGGCGCCTGCCACCTCGCCCGGCTAGTTTTTTGTATTTTTTAGTAGAGACGGGGTTTCACCGTATTAGCCAGGATGGTCTCGATCTCCTGACCTTGTCATCCACCCATCTCGGCCTCCCAAAGTGCTGGGATTACAGGCTTGAGCCACCGCGCCCGGCCGATCAGTATAATATTTTTAACTACAGAAAATTTGTTTTACTTTTTGGTGAGGCATGTGGCTCATGCACCACCATATCCTGTATTCTTAGCAGAGGTCTTACGTAGTGTTGTAGCAGAAAAAGTATGAGGAAATGAAACAAAAATGAGTGTGAGACACATTCATAAGGCCTGGGGATAGAGCAGTGAGCAAAAAATACCATGCCACTCGTACTCATGGAACTTATATTTTAATGGGTGGTTATATTTTACAAAGAAGAATTTAATAAAGAAACCTGGGAATTACTAAAAATATTAAGCCACATTATAAAATGGTGACAGCCATATTGGAATTACAATCCAGGCATGTGGATTACCTGGGAGTCCTAGGCTTCCCATTGAGAGTGATGGTGAATGGGCATAAAGAGCTCGAGGAAATTTGTCTACATAGCTTGGGCCAGATGGATGGCGAGTAAGTGTTGGGGTTGTGATGAGTGTTGGGGTGCTCAAGGAGTGATGGTTTTGATTGTAGCAAAAGGAGTGTCTGGATTCCTGCTTAACTCCTCCTTTGAGTTAGGTTTTATAGTCTCATCATCCTCCTTTTAAATATCAGAAAAATGAGTCTCAAAGCTGTTAAACAAGCTGGCCAAGGCCATGGACTTGAGAAGGGACAAACCCAGGTTTCAAACTCAGTTTGTTTCTGAACCTGAAGCCTGTGTTCTTTCCAGAATACCTAACTGCCTTTTAAGAGGGACATGATTATTCTCCATGATATCACTTCAAATCTATCCATGAACTTTTATTTAATTTCCGTGAATTCACTAAACTCTTTTGTAAGTCTATTCATATGTTCTATCTGACCATTCTATTAAGGTAATCATACTGTAAATATATTATCCACTAAGTAAAATGGCATTAACAAACTTCATTAAAATGTCAAATAATATATCTTTGTACCAATACTTTATGATTTTAAAGAAAAGTTTGTTGTTCTAATGTAATTTATTTGATTATTGTTAATATCTCCTTTACTAATTCACCTCTTAACAATCATATATCTTTCCACACCAAAGTGTTCTAATTGATTCAGTCTCTTGAGTTTCTTTCTTTCAAAATGTCTGTCCCATAAGTTCTTTTTATGGAATGATAATGTGAAACAAACCTATGAGAAAGGAAATATTTCTCATGACTCTTGTTAAATGCTGCTTTAATAATGGCCATTTTGCTGGCTGTGAAGAGACTGGCAGATACTTTACACAGTTAATGTGTGTATTTAGGATTCTTATGACCAAAATACATTTGGGCAGATAATGATCATTTGACATTTTTAAATTTAGAGACACCAATTTGAAAAACCCACAGGCAATCCCGGTTACGGTGACTATTCATTAACTCCAAGAGGACTGAAGCATCTGCCAAATCTGCAGTTTGCAATTTATTCCACTTCTAGTACATTATATTTGTTTAAGCTCATGCTGGTTTTCTAGAAGGCATAAGAAATCTGTTGATAATTAATCAAATTAACAATTTGATTAGCTCAATTTTTTCTATTACATTTATGAGGAGCAGGAATAAGAAGCAGCAGTAGGAAAGAACAATTAATCTTCTTATGAATTTTTTTATTTATTTTTATTTTGCTTTCTCATTTGTTATCCTCTTAGATGAGGCTAAATGAAATAATTGTTTCCATGCTGGAAAGGCAACTCTGTCAGATCTTTTCTTTTCTTGTCAGGTCTTAGCTGACTTAGAAATGTCAAATAATATATAATCTTAAGCTGAAGCTTTGCTAACTCATTGGGTGAGAGAGATGCTAGTCACCATCTATATCCTCACCTCACAATTCTATGTCTTTATAAAGTCATTTATAAATGAATCAATGCCAAATGTCTGACATACTTAGGAAAATTAGGATGAACATTAAGAAGACATTTTATTTTGAAGTCAAAAAGTCTTTCTCTCTTTAATAAAATGGTAGAAAAGGAGAGAGAGGGGAAGAAGGAGAAACCTAAAAAGTTCATATTACAATCCTGGGTCCTCCGATATTCCTGTGTTTGTTCACAAGGGACCACATTTAAAGAGGTCTTTGTTCTGTTTTGTTTTGTTTTGTTTCAGTAAACCATGTCTTGCTCTGTCACCCAGGCTAGAGTGCACTGGGGCAATCATGGCTCACCTTAGCCTTGATCTTCTGGGCTTAAGTGATCTTCCCACCTAAGCCTCACAAGTAACTGGGACAACAGATGTGTACTACCATGCCTGGCTAATATCACTGATCATTAGAGAAAGGCAAATCAAAACCACAATGAGATACCATCTCAAACCAGTCAGAATGGCTATTATTAAAACGTCACAAAATTATAGATACTGGTGAGGTTGTGGAGAAGAAGAAACACTTTTACACTGTTGATGGCAGTGTGTATTAGTTCAATCATTATGGAAGACAGTGTTGTAATTCCTCAAAGACCTAAAGACAGAAATACCATTTAACTCAGCAATCCCATTACTGGGTATATACCCGAAGGAATGTAAATTGTTCTGTTATAAAGACACATACATTCAAATGTGTTTTCATCTCATTGTGCTGGTAATAGGTAAACTGATTTTCTCTTTGTGCTTTCATGGCATTTAGCCTATTATTGAATTATTTCAATTATTATTTCATATGTAAACTTTAAATATTACTTTATAACTTTTCAGAGTTTAGACACTATGATTTCTTCAAATTTAACATATAAAACCAGAGCATAGTGTGTGAACAAGCAACAACACTCAATAAGAACATTTGTAAAGAATGACTAGATGGGTACAAGAATGATGGATGAATGGATAGATATATTTTCCTTTTTCACTGCTCTTAATCTTTATTTCTTCTTCTTTCTCACCAGCTCTAAACTTAGAAAAGTAAGAAGTGAAGCATCCCATTTATTTTAATATTATTCTCATTCTTTGAGAATAATATTTTTTAATCTCATTCTTTATTTGAAGATAGGAATTCTATACATATGATAATGATAAAGTACAATCTAAACTTAAACATACCAGATGATTCCTGAGAAATTTAGAGTTTATGCTCTTTAAACTGTTTTCCAATTTCAAATTAATCTCACTTTATTAGGGATAGGTTAATATAGTCCTAGAATCTAAAACAATAGAATCTGTAAGAATGATGTCTAGCAGAACTTTTTGTGGTGATGAAAATGTTCAAATTTAACACTGTTAAAAAAGCTAGCCACATCACACTACCTGACTTCAAACTATACTACAAGGCTACAGTAACCAAAACAGCATGGTACTGGTACCAAAACAGAGATATAGACCAATGGAACAGAACAGAGCCCTCAGAAATAATACCACACATGTATAATCATCTGATCTTCGACAAACCTGACAAAAACAAGAAATGGGGAAAGGATTCCCTATTTAATAAATGGTGCTGGGAAAACTGGCTAGCCATAAGTAGAAAGCTGAAACTGGATCCTTTCCTTCCTCCTTATATGAAATTTAAGTCAAGATGGATTAGAGACTTAAATGTTAGACCTAAAACCATAAAAACCCAAGAAGAAAACCTAGGCAATACCATTCAGGACATAGGCATGGGCAAGGACCTCATGTCTAAAACACCAAAAGCAATAGCAATAGAAGCCAGAATTGACAAATAGGATCTGATTAAACTAAAGAACTTCTGCACAGCAAAAGAAACTATCATCAGAGTGAACAGGCAACCTACAGAATGGGAGAAAATTTTTGCCATCTACTCATCTGACAAAGGGCTAATATCCAGAACCTACAAAGAACTCAAACAAATTTACAAGAAAAAAAAAAAAAAATCAAAAAGTGGGTGAAGGATATGAACAGACACTTCTCAAAAGAAGACATTTATGCAGCCAACAGACACATGAAAGAATACTCATCATCACTGGCCATCAGAGAAATGCAAATCAAAACCACAATGAGATACCATCTCACACCAGTTAGAATGGCAATCATTAAAAAGTCAGGAAACAACAGGTGCTGGAGAGGATGTGGAGAAATAGGAACACTTTTACACTGTTGGTGGGACTGTAAACTAGTTCAACCACTGTGGAAAGCAGTGTGGCGATTCCTCAAGGATCTAGAACTAGAAATACCATTTGACCCAGCCATTCCATTACTGGGTATATACCCAAAGGATTATAAATTGTGCTGCTATAAAGACACATGCAAACGTATGTTTATTGTGGCACTATTCACAATAGCAAAGACTTGGAATCTAACCCAAATGTCCATCAATGACAGACTGGATTAAGAAAGTGTGGCATATATATACCATGGAATACTATGCAGCCATAAAAAAGGATGAGTTCATGTCCTTTGTAGGGACTTGGATGCAGCTGGAAACCATCATTCTCAGCAAACTATTGCAAGAACAGAAAACCAAACACTGCATGTTCTCACTCATAGGTGGGAATTGAACAATGAGATCACTTGGACACAGGAAGTGGAACATCACCCACTGGGGCCTGTGGTGGGGTGCAGGGAGCGGGAGGGGATAGCATTAGGCGATATACTTATGTAAATGATGAGTTAATGGGTGCAGCACACCAACATGGCACATGTATACATATGTAACAAACCTGCACATTGTGCACGTGTACCCTAGAACTTAAAGTATAATAATAATAAAAAAAAAGCTAGCCACTAACAATATCCAGCAGTTGAGTGTTCAGAATGTGGCTGGTGTGACTGAGGAACTGGATTAAATTAAATGTTAATAGCCATATTTGACTAGTGCCCAGCATATTATACAAAATAGTTATCAATTGTTGTAAGATTAAGATAAAGGAGATTTGCAAGGGAATTGTATCTAGAATGGTATAAATGAAATTTGTTATTGCATGTTAAGCCCAATATATCCCTGAGTGTTCAAATAAATTATATTCCTTTCTTCTTTCCTTTTTTTTTTCTTCAACAAATGGATATTGAAAATCTTCTGTGTTCCACATGGTATTCTAAATTTTTGTCATACAATAGTGAATAAAATAAAATTCTAGCATTCATGGATATTATGCATTATTGAATGGACATACAATAAACAATAGACAAATGTATACATAAAATAATTTCAAATAATATTTGATGCTATGAAAAAATAATAAAGCAAGTTACTAAAAGAACAGTTTGGGCAGAAAGCTTAATGAAAAGGGACAGCACTGGGTGTGATGGCTTATGCCTGTAATTCCAGCACTTTGGGATACAAAGGCTGAAGGATCACTTGAGTCCAGGTGTTCAAGACAAGCCTGAACAACATAGTGAGTCCCTGTCTCTACAAAAAATCAAAAAGTAGCTAGATGTGGTAGCACACAAATCTACTTGGGAGGCCTGAAGTGGGAGGATCCCTTGAGGAGGTGGAGGTTGCAATGAGCCAAGACTGTGCCATTGCACTCCAGCCTGGGCAACAGAGTACAAACCTGTCTCAAAATATAAATAAATTAAAAAAGAAGGAAAGCTAGTCATATAACCATCTGAGAGAGAAACATTATCCGCGTGGCGAATAACAAGTGCAAAGCTCCTGAAGTGAAAACAGGGGTGGTAAGTTCCAAGAGCAGAAGGATGCCAGCTTCGCTAGACCAGAGAGAGAGGTTAAAAGATTTATAAAAGATGAGCTCAGAGTGTTCTCCAGAAAACAGAACAGGTGGGCATACACAGAACACGATATATTTATAAGGTGGTCATCTTAGTGGTAGACCAAGAACTCTAACTTAGTTCATGTGGGAAGGTAGCGAACAGTTAATAAGAAGTAGAGTTAATAAACTACAGTTCCATATGAGAGAGAAAAGATATTGGAGGTGGAGAAGTAGAATAAAGTGAGGTGGAAATACAAGAAATCTGAATAGAGGTTTTGGAATTAGTTAAGCTATTGATGATAATGAACTCTAAGATATGACCATTGAAATCGTGGCCAAATAAGAACTAAAATATGAAAGATAATGATAGTGAGAAAATCAAATAATACTTAGTCCATTGTGTTGTATGAAGCATTTTCAAGGTTTCTGATGGACACAATGATTATATGTCTACATTATTATAACAAGAATAATCTGTATTTCAGTGAAAGACATTTGAAACCAAATTAAAGCTGTACTTTTAAGATTATTTTTTCTTTCAAATATTATTTATACTCATGTTCTTATTTTCTCATAATCTCTTTTGTTTCTTCATGATTATTTGCAGCATTTATATAAAAGATAGATGGAAACTATGAGACTATAACATACCCATTATACTGCAGACTTGTAGAAGATCATGTTATGTTTCTGTTTGTATCCGCACCCTCAGCATAATGACTAACACATTATTTTTACTGAATAAATATTGGTGGCATTGGATCTACTTTTGGAGCCACCTTTAATTGAATAAGTTTTTATAACGTTAAATTAATTACCAAACTTTTCTCCTAATAAATGGTGTCTTTTTTGTTTTATAATTTTTTAAACATAAAAGTGTCTATTTCTTTTTGTTTTCCCTACAAATTCTTAACAGAAGTCGTAAATGTAAACCAAATAATTAGACTTAGTGTTCAGTCGTATCTTACTTAGTACTTGTTATCAACTGAATGTTTTTGTCCCCTACAATTCATATGTTGAAACTGTAGTCCCAAATGTGATGACATTGGAGGTCGAGTCTCTGGAAGGTAATTAGGTCATGAGGATGGAGATTAGTGCCCTGTATTTGTCCATTCTCACATTGCCAATAAAGACATACCTGAGACTAGGTAATTTATAAACAAAGAGAGGTTTAATGGACTCACAGTTCCACATGGCTGGGGAGTCCTCAAAATCATGATGGAAGGCAAAGGAGAAACAGGGGCATGTCTTACATGGGGCAGTCAAGAGAGCATGTGCAGGGGAATTGCCCTTTATAAAAACATCAGATCTCATGAGAGTTATTCACTATCACAAGAACAGTGCAGGAAAAGCTGCCCCCATGATTCCTCCCACCAGGTCCCTCCCACAGGACGTGGGAATTATGGGAGCTACAATTCAAGATGAGATTTGGGTGGGGACAGAGCCAAACCATATCATGCCCCAATATAAAGAGGCAGAGAACCAGCCAACTTCTTTTCTACCATGAGATAATACAGACAGGGCAGTATGTAACCTAGAAGAGGGCCCTCATCAGAACCTGACCATGCTGGCCTCCTGATCTTGAATTTCAAGGCTCCAGAACTGTAAGAATACATTTCTGTTGTCCATAAACCACCTACTCTATAGTAATTTGTTACTGCATTTTAAATGGACTAATGAAGTGCTGAATAGAAGAGCAAGATTCCTGTGACTTCACTTCTTTTTCTGTCCCTGTATATCTGCTCTCCAGCTTCCCATTTGACTTTTGAGTCTCACTACAACTTTGCTGAGTAAGATGTTCTTGCCCTGCTTCAGCAGATCTATTCATCCTCTGCCACACTCTGGTGTGATTAATGAACTAACATTAATAAAGTACTTTGAGTTCCTTGGATAAAGTTGTGCAAACTATTATTCTGTTGTGTTACTTTCTTTACGGATTATTATAATGCTCCATTGTATTTGTGGAGTCCAGTAGAAAAAAGTGACGTAAATGTCTCTGAGAAGGCACACTTCAACAAACTATGCAAGTACAACTGCATGAAAGCAACTAGGGTTCAAAATTTTATTTTTAATATACTTTCATTCTCCACTTACCTTTTTTATTCTGTGTTCTCAGCCCAGAGTAAAGTAAGGTGAAGTAATACCATCTTTCTGTATGAACAATAAGTTTTACATTCTGAGGCATTAAGTATACATTTGGAAACAATTTAAAAATTTTTCAGTTTCAAAGTCATATTTTTATCCCAAAGAATAGTTAATATATCCATAGGAAAGATAATGGGCTTTTTATCATTGTGAGGTATTTAGGTTTAAATATTCTTAAGGTTATATTGTATAAATGCCCCCCAAATATACAGTTTATGAGTAAAGGACTGATCTTAGGAATCTGCTATGTGAACAGGTTCATTTGGAAGGCAATGATGTCCTGCAGTTACTTCCTGGGCTTCATTGCTGGTGGACAGATGGCTGGTTTCTCACTGTGTTCTCATTTCAACCGTATCTCTAGCTTGCTCCTTCCCATGTGGCCTTCCCCCTGTGCTAATAACAGAAGCTTTTTATTCTATGCCCAGGTTTTTCTTACTCTTAAATTTAGACCCTCCCTTCAATTCCAAAGTTCCAAATTGCTAGAACTGTGCAACGGTACCAGGATTCTCTCTACTAAAGTATGCACCACATGCAGCTTACAAGTTATGTCTGGGGAACCGAAGCATGATTTAATGCCTGATTCTTTCTTTCTCATAATATTGCAAATTAAATTACCAAATTATGTATTTACAATCAAAACTATAAAAGGATTAGGAGGCAACATGATGTGGCAGTGTGCTCAACATCCACAGAGCCAGATTCTAGTTTCCTTTCTGTAGATGGGACCTAACATACAATAGCCAGGGGCTCAGAATTATCATGTGTAAAATGAGATTATTAAGACAGACACTTTCAACAGCCCCTTTCAGACCAATGATTCTGTTAGAATGGGACTCTTGAAGGGTGTATTCTTTTTGCCAGGTTGTCTGGCATTAAACATCCAAAATGTCTTCTTGCCTATTCTAGAGTTCACAGTATTTTTAAAGAAAGGCTGCATTTCATTTGTAGTATTATCACTGTGAGTGTTTTCAAGGCCAACCACTTAGCAATTTAAAAAGAAATGGAGGTAGGTGAGATTTGTGATGATTCATGCTCTGGTGGTTAAAAAATAACTACCACTCTTTTTCATGGATAGTGAAGAAAAGTAGAAATTGTCAGACCTTGGGCTGTGAAGCTCCTTGAAATGTTGTGGGAGATGAGAGGATACTGGTTATGAAGCTGCACCCTGAGATGCTGTTGGACCTTGGGAAAGCCACAGATCTTCCCCAAGAACATTTCCAAATCTGTAAAGCTGAAATAGTGGTAATTCCTACCTCACTAGGTTTGCTTAGAGGATGAAATGATTCAATATTTCTAAAATACTTAGAGCAGTACCTGGCACAGTCTGTGCCATGATGTTAGGCATTAACATAAGCGAAAGGGCCAGTGTACTATAAAGCAGTAGACGCACGTAAAAGGCAGTACTGGGGCATTATTGATTCAGGGCTCATGTCAAGTGAATCAACCCTGGAAATCTAATTGTCAATTTGTATTTCTCCTGACTCTATGTTAGTCTTAATCCTATAGCAAAGAAAATGACTCTATATCAATGTGTGTGTGTCAGAGGGTGGGGAAGTAGAGGTGAAATAATTAATCGTGACAGCTTGTTCAAACTAGAGATAACCTCAACTCTGAAACTTCTAATTTCCTCACTATAAGCAAAATTGAACTATGAGCATACACATAAGAAATCTTACTCTAGGATTTAGTAAAATCCAAATTCTTCAAACAACTAGTTCTTAATGTGCCAGGCATTGTACTAAGTAATTCCATGTGTATTATATAACTCAGTTATATTAAAATAACTACAAGAATATATAATCTCTATCATTTTTGGTATGTTTTTCATATGCTTTACAAGTGAAATGGAAGGCATAGATTTGTCAAACACTAAATTATTCATAAACATTTTTATAAATTTAGAATTAGAGGGAGCTTATTCATTATCTAATCCTCTTATACAAATGAGGAGCCTGAGAAATGCATGAGCCTAGAGGTTGGTGTGACAGGGCTGGGACTTTCACTCAGAGGTAACTGCTCTTCCTACAGTAACAGGTAAATTTTCTGAACATTGTTACCAATAATGTTAGTCTGTAACATTTCAGAAAATAAGGATTCTTCCCACTTCTACTGTATTATAAAACACATCACCCACACACACACACACCACACACACACACACACACACACACACAGGCACACACGCACATGCATACCTTCTAGCCTATTGCTAAATAATAAGAATTTACTAATTCTAAGCATGCTTCAATTAAGTATGACTGTTCTGACCTATCTATTATCCATGGAGACACTTCTCCGTGGCTGAATTTACTTAGATGGGAAGAATAAAATTGCCAGTCAGAACAGTTCAGCAAAAAATAATAAAGTGGAAAACGTTTAGTCACTTTAAATTGTGTTTCATCACTAATTTTTCAGTGTATATTAAACTTACATTATTGGGATGTCCTTTGCAAATTTAAAATGTCAGAAGTAATTTTAAAAAATGTCTTTGTACCTCATACCATATGTTACAAGAGATACACATCAACAACATCTTAATGTGTTAATAGTATGCAACAAGTAGTTCCCTTTGCTTGGATATGTGATTGTACCC